>NW_003852483.1:7497465-7504364 GCF_000181295.1 Otolemur garnettii | reverse complement strand
TCACAGCTGTCCTCTCATAGTACTCATAGCTGTCTTCTCCTAGTATGCACAGCTGTCCCATCCTAGTACTCACAGCTGTCCTCTCATAGTACTCACAGCTGTCCTCTCATAGTACTCATAGCTGTCCCATCCTAGTACTCCAGCTATCCCATCTTAGTACTCACAGCTGTCCCATTCTAGTACTCACAGCTGGTACTTTATAATATACTATTCTAAATTACTATATAAGTAAATAAATAATAAATAATATCCTAGTACTCATAGCTGTCTTCTTGTAGTACTCACAACTGTTCCATCATAGTACTCAGAGCTGTTCCATCCTAGTACCCACAGCTGTCCCATCCTAGTTCTCACAGCTGTCCTCTCATCGTACTCAGAATTGTCCCATCCTAGTACTCACAGCTGTCCCATGCTAGTACTCACAGCTGTCCTCTCATTGTACTCACAGCTGTCCTCTCATAGTACTCACAGCTTTCTCATCCTCATACTCACAGCTGTCCTTTCTTAGTACTTATAGCTGTTTCCTCCTAGTACTCAGAGCTGTCCTCTCATAGTACTCAGAGCTGTCCCATCCTAGTACTCACAGCTGTTCTCATAGTACTCACAGCTGTCACATCCTAGTACTCACAGCTGTCCTCTCACAGTACTCACAGCTGTCCCATCCTAGTACTCACAGCTGTCCTCTCATAGTACTCACAGCTGTCCCATCCTAGTTCTCACAGCTGTCCTCTCATAGTACTCAGAGTTGTCCCATCCTAATACTCACAGATGTCCCATCCTCGTACTCACAGCTGTCCTTTCATAATACAGCTGTCGTCTCATAGTACTCACAGCTGTCCCATCCTAGTACTCACAGCTGTCCCATCCTAGTACTCACAGCTGTCCTTTCCTAGTACAGCAGTCCCTTCCTAGTACTCACAGCTGTCCTTTCCTAGTACTCCAGCTATCCCACCCTAGTACTCACAGCTGTCCTTTCCTAGTACTCACAGCTGTCCCATCCTAGTACTCACAGCAGTCCCTTCCTAGTACTCACAGCTGTCCTTTCCTAGTACTCCAGCTATCCCACCCTAGTACTCACAGCTGTCCCATCCTAGTACTCACAGCTGTCCTCTCATAATGCAGCTGTCATCTCATAGTGCTCACATCTGTCCCATCATTGTACTCACAGCTGTCCTCTCATAGTACTCACAGCTGTCCCCTCCTAGTACTCACAGCTGTCCCATCCTTGTACTCACAGCTGTCCTTTCCTAGTACAGCAGTCCCTTCCCAGTACTCACAACTGTCCTTTCCTAGTACTCCAGCTATCCCTTCCTAGTACTCACAGCTGTCCTTTCCTAGTACTCCAGCTATCCCATCCTAGTACTCACAGCTGTCCTTTCCTAGTACTCACAGCTGTCCCCTCCTGGCACTCACAGCTGTCCTATCTTAGTACTCAAAGCTGCCCTCACCAGTGTTTTCATCTTGGGAATTGAATCCTGCAGGGAAGCTGAAGCTTCTATTGACCCATGCTCTCTCCACCCAGACCTGGCAGGCTCAGCTGTTACTCACTCTCTCTTCCCTTCTCTTTCTCTCTTACACATTTCCTCCCCCAAAGCAATACAAGGACATTCTTTTTCTAATTCCAGAGATCCAATCCTGGATGCATATGGCTTCTCAGTGTTGTTATCAGCACTGAACCTTCCTACCCTCTGGTCCATGATCATGAGCATTACTCAGCTGCCAGGTCTCTGGGATCCTTAAACTGGAATGGGCATGGCCTTCTGAGGGCTCTGGACCAGTGGTTACATACAGAAACCCCCATCTGGGTTCTGTCAGGTGTTTCCACACAACTGTGCCTAGTTGTGCATTTCTTGCAGGGGTTGCATGGTGCTGTGTGTGCAGACCACAGACACAGGTCAGGCTGCCTCTGCAGGTCACATGGATTGGGGTGTCTTGGCTGAGATGAGTCCCCCAGTTCCCTCCACTGTCAGGGCATGGAGAAGGGGCCTTTGAGGGGCCTCTGCTGCCTCTGCGACCTCTGACCCCTGGCCTTAGCTCCAGATTTGCTATTGCCTGAGGAGTTAAAGGTAACTTTGCTGACTCTATTGCGATTCTGACATTTCTTCTATGAGGAATGAGGATGAGCATTTTGTTTTTTTTCTTCCTTTCCATTTTGTTTTTTTGCTTTAGTATCAATGTGAATTTATAGACCTTCTTTTCTTAACTTTTATTTTGGGAAATTTCACACATACATAAAAGTAAAATAGTGATCGATTTCTTGCTCCTGCCCCTTGTCCTCTGTGATTACCAGCTCCACCGAGCCTTGCCGTGACCCTGCCCCTACATGATTTCTAAGTGCTCTTTTTGTGGGCTCCTGTTGTGCTTTGGCAGCTGGAGCCCTGCTTGGGTCCTTCTGATAAGTCCTTGTTGCTGTTTGAGCATGTCTTGCCTTGCACAAGATGTTCCAGGCCCATCTTGTGCTTTCTGTGCCTGGCCCTGGAGTTGGCCACTGCTCTGGAAGCCCTGTTCCTCTGGGTGGGGAGCAGCTTAGATACTGGGGCCTGGGAAGGCATTGAGATGACATCCCTGAGCCTGGTGCTGCCTGCTGTTTCTTTAGGCCATCCCTACCTCCAAGGCAGCAAAACAGTTGCTCCTGGCTCTTGTGGTTTTGCTATGTGACTGTAACCACTCCATGTCTCAGTTCCTCCCACGTAAAGTAAAGAGCATGGTAGTGCTTATCTCCCTGTACTGTTGCGATCACCTGAGTCTAAGTGTGTGCCCAGGCCCAGGTGGAGAGTTCACTGAATCCTGTTGTTACTGTCATTACTGCTATTCCTGCTTTTGTCTTTGTGCAGACAAGGAAATTGAGACACAGGAGGTTATGACCTATGTGGTCCTGTGTTACATGCACCATGCTGGTTCTGGCGAACATCTGCAGGGAAGGGACCCACTTCCCATCTCCTCCCTGGGGCTCCAGTTGGGCATCATGTCGGTGAGGCATTAGCTGAGACGGTGCATGGAGCCTTTTCTACACAGTAGCACTTTCCAGTTCACTTGGTGGTCTAAAGCCCCAGATCTCCATCTTTAGGTCTCATTTGCCCAAAGTCTCCAGCGTTTCTTACTGAGCACTCAGGAGTGGTCAATGTCTTTGTGCTTAATACTTTTTTTGTCTTCTGAGATAACATCTTGGGGGTGATCCCAGGACCAAATTTTTTTTTTTTTTTGCAGTTTTTGGCCGGTGCTGGATTTGAACCTGCCACCTCCAGCATGTGGGGCTGGTGCCCTACTCCTTTGAGCCACAGGTGCCACCCCAGAAACAAATTTTTTTAGGCCAATACCCTAAATTTTTCTTTCAACCAAATTCTTTGAGAGCTCCAGCAGAAGTTAGTTCAGTCATGTTTTAACCACCACATCATCTGTGAGTGCTAACAATTTGTTTCCGTGAATTTATTTATGTAGCCAGTGTACGTTACACAGGTAGTTCTTGCTGGCATTTCCGTGATTAATGCTGAGGAGGAATGTTATCCCCAAACCTGGGATCACCAGTGTCATTTTATTTTCTCTGCTGAGTTGCCTGCTAATGTTTCTCTCACAACCAACAGGAGTTCTGTGTGTGTTATGGGACAGAGCCTGACCTGTCACTTGGCTGAAGATTTATTAGGCTCTTTTCCTTTTTATTTTAGTTTTGCTGGAGCTGTTTTGCTAATGTGTTTCTTTTTGTACAGTCAGACTTCCAAGGCTGGTTGTCTGTTGCCCTGCCCTGCGATACGCCCTCCCCATTACAGCCTGGGGACCAGATCACCCTGTGTCATAACTGGGAAAGAACCTATGGAATGGGGAGTGGAATGGCTGTTTCTCAAGGCAGCTTGGTGTCCAGGATGAGGGTAAACAAGACTGCAGCTGCTACTGCTGCAGGGAATTCACTAGGTAGAGCTGGAGGCTGAGGGGCTCCTGGGGTACTGTCTGGGGCCCCATTTCTGCCCTTTAGACACCAGCTGTGAGACATCAGGCTCTTGTACTGTGTGTAGTCAGATACACCATCCATTCAAGAATGGTCACAGACCTGCGTAGGGAACCGTATCCACCTCCACTAGGGAGTATGTGAGCCGGGTGTAGAGCTAGCCTGGGGAGGCTGGCCGGGGCCCACTCTAATAGTCAGCTCAAAAGGCAGGAAGTGGATGATGAGGGGGAGGAGGGGCCTTTGAGGGCAGAGCTCCTCCACCAAGTTCTCCCACATGTCAGGGACCCTGAGCATATCCCAGCTTGAGAGGGACTTAGGAAAGGTGGCTCCTGCCTGGGGCTGCACAGCACAGTGGAGGTAGAGTCGTCTGTGTCAGCCTATCCTGGGGTCACCCACCCCTCAAGCAAGGCCCAGGCTTCTCAAAAAGTGGTAAATTGCCTTTAGCAAGGCCAGTTTTGCCCCTTAACCTTACTTCTATTTCATAAACACTTCTCAGCATTGGCAGTGTGCTAAGTACTGGACTCTTCCAAATATTACCTCTTTTAACCTCAGTGAAGAGACTGAGAAGCCTGCATCTGGGGAAGCAAAGGGACAGCATCTTAGGGGAGGCAGAAATGAGTAAAGGGCTAGAGGATGGAGCAGCCAGGCAGCCTCTGGGGAGAGGAGGGCACTACGTGTAGAGGCCAGAGATAGGGCAGGGCCTGGCAGACGGAGGCTGGGCAACGATCTGATCAGCCTACACAATGACCTGGTTTGTGTTTGGGACTGAGAGACAGAGTACTGAAAATGTAAAAGATGGGTGATCCAGCTTCAGGATCAGGACAGGACAGCCTGGCAGGAGGGAAGATTTCTCCCCTGACGTCCATCTTCTCAGCATCCCTTCTCCACCTGGGACGTCTCCAAGTCCTGGTCAGGCAGCTGGGCTCTTAACAGTTTATACACCTTCCGAATAAGTCTCAGAACATCCTTCCCACACCTTGGGGAGGCAAGTATGCAGCCCCTGAACCACCCCTTGGGCCACCCCCTAGTTGTGTGGGTAAGGGACCTGAAGTCCAGTTCATGGCAGCGAGGACTCAGGAAGGAGACGTAGTGGCCACTGTGTGTTCCACGATGTGGGGCAGCTTCTGACTCTTAGCAGTGGTCTGCCCCAGGTTCACACTGAAGGCCTGGGGCTTGGGTACCTGGGAAGTTGTGGAATTAGGGTTAACCCCTATCCCCGTTCGTCCCCTTGCTCATGCCTCCTCTCTCCACAGAGACCATGGCGAGAGCATCAGTGAGCTGGCAGGTGTGACCCATGTCATGGACAAGAACCCCTGGACTCTTGGACCCAGAGCTCTGAGCCCTGGTGGCCTCCCCAGCTCACCTCGAGCCCAGGTGATGGCGCACACAGGGAACCCAGGAAAAACCGTGCCTGTTGCTGGGCTGGCCTCGGGAATGCTGAGACAACCTGCAGTGTACACCCCAGGGTGACTGGGGAGTGAGACCAGTGCCCACCCTCCACACTGGGTGGGGGCCAAGCAGACCCCACCAGCCAGTCACCTATTACTTTACCTGTGTCCAGCTTGAGATTGGTCAGTGACATCAGATTGCACGTGTAGAGACCCCTCAGGGGGCCGAACTAACAGCAAAGACTGAGGACCCCAACACGGAGTGTTGTCCCAAAGGAGCCCATTTTGTAGCGATTTTTATAGCTATGGCTTACCGGAAACCACTACTAAGGTTAAGATACCACCTGCAACCTCCTTCCAACTAGGGTTCCTTTAAGGAGGCTAGGAGATGTTTTAAGCAAATTAGTTTTGCATAGTACAACAATAAACAATAAACTTCTTTTCAGTGATTACAGATGGCTACTACCTCAGCATCTTTCTTCCCAGGATGTGCTACTGAACCACTGAGGTTCTGCATCCATTGTCTGGACAGGTGCAAGGGAAGGGTTTGAGATTAAACAAATGAATGATTTCTAATACTGAAAAATACAGTAAAAATCACTGTCCAAACTTTTGACCTCTGTATAACAGAATGTCAGACATAGCGGCATTTAACTGTGATTGTTTATTATTATCACCTTTCAGTGCCTTGGGCTTGCTGGAGCTCAGCTGGTAGTTCTCGCTCAGAGTCACCCATGGTGTTTGGTCAGCTGGTGGCATGTTCATATTGAAGGCTGGGTCACTCACAGGTCTAGGGTTGCTGCTGACTGTCAGCAGAGACCTCATGGTTTCTAAGATAAGAATCACAATGTGAGTAGCAGGTGGAGGCCATTAGCCTGTCAGATCCTTAGAAGTCATGCTTTGTTCATCAGGAGTCAAGGCTGCCCTGTAATGGAAGGGAGGAGAGTTGGACTCCACTGCTAGGTAAGAGGAGTACTAAAGAATTGGCAGACATCCTTTAAAACCATCACAGTTACCTTTAACTCAATTATTTGTCAAATCAATTTTATAAAAGGTAACCCTGTCTTTTACCCTCCCAGCCTCACTCCCAGAGGGAGTGCTTTGTGTACCAGACTTATGTGTACATACACATGATGATGCAGATGTGGTTTTAGACATTTGTACCTGCTACTGTTACTCTTGTTTGCTTCCATTTAAGATGACCTCAGATAGCAGGGTACAGTGGTACACTCCTGTATTCCAGCAAGTTAGGAATTTGAGGCAGGAGGATCAGTTGAGGCCAGGAGTTCAAGACCAGCCTGGGCAACACAGCAAGACCCCATCTCTAAAAATATTTTGTTAAAAATTAGTCCTAGCTACTCAAAAGGCTAAGGTGGGAGAATCACTTGTGCCCAGGAGTTCAAGGCTGCTGTGAGCTATGATTATGCCTTTGGACTCTAGACTGGGAAATATAGTGAGACCCACTTTGTCGTCTTCGATAGAGTGCTGTGGCGTCATAGCTCACAGCAACCTCAAACTCTTGGGTTCAAGAGATTCTCTTGGCTTGGCGCCTGTGGCTCAAGTGGCTAAGG
>NW_003852483.1:7484019-7497237 GCF_000181295.1 Otolemur garnettii | reverse complement strand
TCTCAAAAAAAAAAAAAAAAAAAAAAAAAGAGATTCTCTTGCCTCATCTTCCCAAGTACCTGTGAAGACAGGCACCCGTCACAATACCTAGCTATTTTTAGAGACACGGTCTCACTCTTGCTCTGGCTGGTCTAGAACCTGTGAGCTCAGGCAATCCACCTGCCTCAGCCTCCCAGAGTGCTAGGATTACAGGCATGAGCCACCACACCCAGCTGAAAAAAATTTTTTAAATGAAATTTCAAAATAAGATGATCTCAGAGCTCATTCTGTAGTTTCACACCCCATCTCTCTTACCTCTGAGCCCCAGGTTTGGCTTGGGCCAGGTAAAAATATACCTCCAGCCTCCCATAATTTGGGATGTGACCTGTCTCTGGCCATTGAGAAAAGTCACTGGAGTTTGTGCTTTGACCTTCCCCTGCTTTCTGCCTGAAGGCCCAGGAACTGTGCTGGGACCCTGAGGAGGGAGAGCTGGCAGTCAGGAGGGAGAAGGCCTCACCTGCACTATCCTTTGCCAGCTGAAGCCACATTGCCACATGTTTATAGCACACAGATAGAATGCTTTCCTGGTACAGACTACAGAGGAGTCCATCTGACCAATGTGCCATAATTTATGTGATAAATCCCCACCTGAGGGACACTTAGGTAGTTTCACATTTTGGCTGTCACCTTTGTACACACTATGGTACTGGGATGCAATTTCCTTTGGACAGACTCCTGGAGAGGGATTGTGAGACCAGAGGATGTGAGGGGTGGTTTTCATGTCATGCTGTGGGGCATCTCGGGGTCCCTATGGGTGCACAGGGAGACAAAGGCAGAGAAAACATTGACCCAGCCCTCACCAGGAGATACATCCTTAATCTGTTGGGGTTCATCAAAGCTCTCCCCAGCTATGATGGGAGTGGAGAGCAATAACCCCAGCAACGTGCCCTGAAGGTCCTGCAGGCTCAGATGCAGGCCAGGCCAAGGCCAGGGCCAGGCAGCAGTATACATGCCCATGGCCCACCCTACTGCCGCCAATCTGGATACAGGCAGATGCTGATTTGCATCATGGGGTTCAGAGACCACTCAGCTCTTTTTGGGACTTCGGCTCAGGCCAAGGATCAGCACAGATGACAAAAGGCTCTGGTTTCTCTTGTGCTAAGTTCTAGCCCCCACCAAGCCTTCTCCACCCCACTAATCCTCATTGGGGTGAGGTAGGAGCCAGGTAGACGGGCTGTAGACCCACTGCCATGCAGGGCAGGCCAGGTATCAGAACTAAGGTGGGAGGCAAGAAGCCTGCCTGTTAAGGTTTGAGGGGACAGGAATTTTGTTCCCAGTAGCTAACAGTTACAGAAATGGGTATCCAGGTGGCTATGGAAGGGCCACAGTGAGCAGACGGGTTGGAAGGGGGATTACATGGGGCCTGGTCACAGAGCAGAGCCACTGCCCATTGTAACACACTGGACGCCCCTCCCTCCCTACAAGCCTGCATCATGGCCAGAGGGTCTCACTCCATGGGAAAGGCCATGGAGTGGAGAGTCATGTCCTTCCACAGGCATTGTCAAAACTGTGGGGCTCTGCTCCAGGGGAAAAGGGGGAAAGGAGAGTTGGCCCCAAATCCTCCCCCTCACAAACCTGAGAGGCCTAGTTCCCACTACTAGTAGGAACAGCCAGGTAACAACCTACCATTATGATTTTCCTGGACATACCCAGCTCATTCCCATCCAAGGCCTTAGCACATATTGTTCCATCTTAGCACACGCTGTTCCCTCTGCCTAGAACATCACACCTATACTTACCTTCTGTGCTGAAAAAACAAATTCTATTATTGTGTCCATCAAGATTAGTGAGGCTATTCTACTAAAATAATCTCCAGGGGCCTCAACCACCAATTCTGTTTCCTAGTTTCACTGTCTCCAGCCGCAGTCTGCAGGGCCTCTGCTTAGTGGAGTTGCCAGGACCCCAGCTGGTGGAGCAACCCTGATTCCAATATGTCTGCAGTCTCATGGCAGGGAAGAAGATGCTGGAGGGGCTTGCACCTGCAACAGAGTACTCCAGCCTGGAGGGGACACACATCACTATGGTTCATAAGGCATTGACCAGGCTAAATATGTGACTCTATGCAGTCACAAAGTCACCAGTAGGGTCACTCTTTTGGTTGGGTAAAAGGAGAAGGGAATTACATAGCTGCGTGCAGCACCCAGGCTACCATGTCATCCTTATTGTTGCCTCAAATCCTCTAATAACTGGTTCGGTTGTCTTTCAAATTCCATGTTGGTGAGACCCATGGTTTTCATTTGATAGAAAGCGAAGTTAACAAAGAAACATGTGTCAGACTTAAATGCTGGAATGTTGCCATTCTAATAACCAGAAGTGGCTGTAAAGTTATAAGGCTAAACATCAACAGGAGATGTCATCACTCAGTAGAATATCCTCCAGTTGAGGGACAGCGGTTGGGGAAAAAATTGTGTCTCATGAGTTGATTCCTCAACAGTTTGGTTACCTCGTGTTTCATTTTTCTGTTGCTCCACAGTGAATCACCCCAAAACTTAGTGGCTTCAAACAGAAGCAGCCAGCATGATATTCTTTCTCCTGGTTCTGTGTGTTTACTGGCTGGTTCATTTTTGTGTTTCTCACATGTGCTTACTATTAAACAGAGGCTGCAGCTGGCTCTCCCTGAGGCTGCAGCTGGCTCTCCCTGAGGCTGAACCTCCCAGGGCATCCTTACCCATGTGCCAGGCAGGGGATACTAGCTGTTGCCTGAGATCTCAGCTGGGGTTCTCCATTGAAACACCATGTGGTATTGCTTTCCATCATGGTGGCTGGGTTTTAAGAGTCAGCATTCCAAAGAATAGGCGGTGGGAGCTGGCAGGGCCCAGAACACTATTCTGTTGGTCACGCAGAAAGAGCTTAGATATGGATGCCCTCAGATGTCTTTTTTTTTTTTTTTTTTTTTTTGCAGTTTTGAGCGGGCTGGGTTTCTGAGCCTGCCACCTCTGGTATATGGGGCCAGTACCCTACTCTTTTGAGCCACAGGCACCACCCTGCCCTCAGACTTCTTAAACTCAGAATGGCCAGAGAAGAGCTATTGGGTCTTCCTCTCTCCCCTCTTCCAGGCCCAAACCCGATGGCTCTTCACTTACTCTTAGGCCCCATAGCCAGGTCCTTTGGCTCGTCCTCAAATTTCAGACAGGATCCACCCCTTCTCCCGCCTCCACAACTGCCACTCTGGGTCAAGCTTCCTTTTGCCTAGACTGTTAAGATAGCCTCTACATGGTCTCCCTGTCTCCAGTCGGGGACTTCTAGACTCAACCACCTCACAGCTACTGGGTTTGTTTTTTTTTAATTTTGGTAAAATATATGTAACGTAAAATTTGCTGTTTTAATCATTTTAAGTGTACAGTTCACTGGCATTAAGTACATTCACATTCTTGTGCCACCATCACCCATCACCACCATCCATCTCCAGCACATTTTCATCTTCCTAACTGAAACTCTGTCCCCATTAAACACTAACATCCCCATTTCCCCTCCCCACAGCTCCTGGCAGCCACTGTTCTGTCTGTATGAATTTGACTACTTTAAGTATCTTATATAATGAGCTCATACAGTATTTGTCCTTTTGTGTCTGGCTTATTTCACTTAGCATAATGTCTTCAAGGTTCATCCATGTTGTAACATGTATCAGAATTTCCCTCCATTTGAAGACTGAATAATATTCCATTGTATGGACAGACCACATTTATATATCCATTCATCTGGGGATGGACATTTGAATTGTTTCCACGTCTTGGCTATTGTAATGCTGTTATGAACATGGAATACAAATATCTCTTCTCACTTTTGTGTATACAGAGGTTGTTAAAAATATATAAATCAAAATATCAGCATACCCTTCCTCCAGCTCACAATTCTCAAACTGTGGGCTCCCAGCTGCCTGGTCTGCATGACCCAATGTGATGTGCCTACCTCTTGACCCCTCCCTTTTATTGGTTCCTTTACTCTTCTCTAGCCACACTGGCTGCCCTCAGGCACAGAAAGATCATTTTTCCCTTGGGGGTCCTGTATGAGATGGTTCTTCTAGAATACTTTAGAATTGCCATGTAATTGATTTTCCCAAAACATGGAAGCTCAAAAACAATTATCATTTAATATCTCTCACAGTTTTGGTGAGTCAGGAATTTGGGCTCCATAGGGTGGTTCTGGTTCAGGGTCTTTCATGACATTGCAGTCAGGTGTCCACCAGGGTTGCAGTCTTATCTGAAGACTTGACTGGGGCTTAAGGATCCATTTCCATGGTGATTCAGTCACAGAAAGTTGGTGTTGGCTGTTCCCCAGGGGCTGCAGTTTCTCCCTACATGGTGAAAAGTGCAGGGCTGCTTGAGCATCCTTGTAACGTGGCAGCTGGTTAATCCAGAATAAGCTATCTAAAAGCACAAAGCTGAAGCCACAATGACTTCTGTGACCCAGCTTCAGAAGTCACCATCATTTTTGCACACATCACTAGTCACACAGACCAGCCTGATTCATTAAGGAAGGAGACTACACAAGAGCATGATCTAAGATGTGAGGATTGCTAGAGCCATCTTAGAGGCTGGTGGCCTCGCGAGCCATCCTTTGCCTCTTACTTTGCTTGACTCTCTTTTATCAGCACTGACATGCAGATGTGTGTGTGTCCCCTCCAGTAACATGAAGGCTTCATGGGGGCACGGCTTCCTCCGCCTTCCCTGTGAATTAGCTCTGAGTTGGACCACATGTGTCGGAGACATTTGTTGAATGAATTAATGAGTAAATGAGTGGGTCACTGGTAGTCCCTGGCCATGTGAGAATTTGGGAGGACAATATCCTTGCTCCTCCTCAGTGTTCAGGCCCCTCATCATCCACCAGGACCCCTTTGCACAGTAATAGCCCCAGTCCTGCCACTCTCTCATAGCCCAAGAAATTGAACCCTTCTATACTGAGGTCTCTTCCTCTATTTCAACGTCTCTTCCTTTATTTCAAGAGTCCAGAATAAAATCTGTTTTTTGTTTTTTTAACCACTGTAACTACTTTCCAACCCTGTATTTTCTTTGACAATGTCCAAGGACAAGGCTTCCAGTTACTCTCCAGGGATGGGGGACAACCTCAGTTCATACCCTTAAAGTTTGGACATCCATCTTCTGGGTACACAGCTAAATTTGGGGTTCAGGCAGAAGCTGGCCAGGAGGGAATATGCCTGTACTATGCCTGGGTGAGGGGGAGCCCCTCGGACCCTCTCTTTTGACTCCAGGGATGCTCACACCTACTTACAGCTCCTGGAGTGGGCTTCTGGGCTCACTGTTACCCACCCACCCACCCCCACTGCCCTCACACCAGGAGCTATCCTACCCTCTACCATAGCCTTTCATTCCTGTAGGCCTGGAAGGCACATTCCAAGGAACCTAGGTATGTTCACAGGGGTTGAGTGCTTAGAGTGAATTCTTCACAAACCCTGGTGCTGTCCATCCGGACCCATCTGTCACATGGCTAGGTGCAGTCCTGGGGGAGCAGGAGTGGATGGAAGAGGCTGAGGTTAGGGCTCACTGAAGGTAGGCAGAGCCTGGAGCCCTCACTCTTGCTATTGTGTCCCCCTTCACACAATCCCTGTCCTTAGGGCTCTGACATATCTACTAGGGAGTGAAATGAACCCAGGGAGGTGAGTGCTAGTGAAGGATGCAGAATAATTGGGATCAGGCCATGTCCCAGTGGTGGACAAAAGGCCCTCTGTGGAGGACCCTGTAGGGTATGTGCAGGGGCTCCCAGTCTGGAGCCAGCCTGGCCATGTCCAGTTGCATACACAGATGAAAGACCAGGAGGGACCCACAATCCAGAACACACCACACTCCCACGCTGGGGTCAGCCCTGCCCATATTGTCCCTGGGTCTGGGGCCGCTATGGCTGAGAGAAGCTGCCTGCATGCTCCGAGCCTGTCCCACCTCATGGGGAGCCTGAGCAGGGACTCACCTCCTGTGTTTGAGGACTGGATCAGCAGTTACATCATAACTGGGCCCAAGGGTTTGGGGGTTTCCAGATGACAACCACACCCGTTCTCTACATGCCCAGATGCCCCACTCATGATAGGAGATCATAGCACAGGGACAACTGAGACACAGAGATGGAGGGAGCACGGACCGCAGGGACCACCATGTCTGAGAAGTGCACACTAAGAATGGGTACCCATTCTGGATCAGGTTTAGCATCTCAAGTTAGAACAAGCTAATGGGGGAACCGCAGACACACGCAGAGAAGGAAACAGGTAAAACCAAAAATTCGCCCGCCAGTGAGAGGGCTCCATTTTCCCTCCCCTCCACAGGTCTCCATTTCCTGGATGGGTCCAGCTGCATTCTTATCACGTGAGGCTGGGGACTTCTTGTGATGGGCGCCAGAGCTGAAAAGGCCAGGCCTGTGACTGAGGAAAAGCAGAAGGGAAGATGGAGAGATTGCCTGGGTCACCCATTTTAATGTCCGGTAAACTGAGCCTCAGGCAGGTTGAATGACCTCCCTATTTAGAGACACACTACCAGGCTAGTATTCCCTTTTGCAGATGGGCTGGTGGCCCCTGAGAAGGGGTATGCCCCACCCAGGTCACAGAGTTGAGTCCAACTTCTCCCCTAAATTAGCACAGTGTCACTGTCTGCTATTGCAGTCTTTGGCTGAGCCCTGTGGGTTACTGGACGCCCACCAGTCTTTTGCCTCAGGCCTCTCCCTTTATTCCCCACGGCCTGACCTCCTGCTTGACGCTGGGTTAGTTATGTCCCTTCTCAGAGTCTCAGTTTCCTTACCCCCAGGGCCAGGCGCTGTGGCCTGGGCTTGGATGGAGCACAGAGCAGGCAGCGGGCGGGCCGCTGGGATTCCGGCTCAACCACCAGGCGCCTGGCGGCCAGGGGGGCGTGGCCAAGAACAAGAGGGGCGCGGCGGGGAGGCGGGCGTGAGCCCAAGAAGAGGCTGTGCTGGGGACCGGACTTGGGTGAGGGACCGGGCTCGAGCGAGAGTCAAGTTAAAGTTCCTGCGGCTACGTAGCCTACGCCAGCAGGGCCGGGCCCAGTCAGGGGCGGAACTCAGGACTCCGTGAGACGTCGTATGGCCCGCAGGGGCTGGGTAGCGCAGGAAGGGGCGGGGCTGGGGCTCGGCAACGCGACTGAGCACGGGATAGTGAGGGGGCGGGTTTCGAATGAGGGGCGGGGATTAGGGCCCCGGAGGTGCCGTAGCAGACGCGGCTGGGGTGGGGCCGTGAGGACGGAGGCCGGGCTCACGGCCTTTGGGAGCGTCGTACAAGGCGCTAGAGAGGAGGGGCTCGCTGAGGGGCGTGGCTTAGAGTCCGGCGGCCGCACAGAGGACGCCGGGGGGCGGGGCCTAGCGGGAAGGGGCGGGCCGAGCACTGCCCGCGGGCGGCGGTCACTGAAGCGGGTGGGCCGGGCGGCTGACCTAGGGGCCGACGGGCGGCTGGGCGGACAGCTGTAGACTGCAACACGGCGCAGTGTCCGCCGCCATGACAGGTGGGCACGGGGCTGGAGTGGGTAGTAGGAGTGCGGGAGCGCGTCCTGTCGCCCAGCTTGGGACAGGCAGGGGTTCTTGTGCCTCGAGTGTCGCCCACGGGCCGCGCCTCGGCTGAGCGGGCTGAGTGACCTTGGTCGGTCATTTGTCGATGGTGTTGTGGATGCAGCCGCGCGAGGTGGTGGGTGTCTCTGGGGCTTCTGCACCTTGGGCGCCGGGGTAGTGCAGGGACCACATTCCGGGGCCCCAGGAGGGCGGAGTCTGCAGGATGGCTCTGGCACAAAGTTGCAGGGCCACGATCTGGGCTCAGCAACTGGAAATCTGTGTGTTGGGAGGGGTCCCAGGGCTGGGAATTGGTTTTGAGAGTTAGCAGAAATGACACCAGCCGAGTATTCACAGTTAGACTACTGTGATTCTGGCAACGCTTTAAACTTATCCCAGCCATCCCCGTGAGGATGTGGGACAGATGATCCATTCCGGGGCAGTGTATGGTACCCGTCGGACTCTGTGGAGCCTCTTGGGCTCCCTCGGGGGGCTTTGAACCCCAGCCATACACAGCTTGTCCGGGGACAAGTCTAGGCAAATCGTGGACAGTAACTGGACAAGACATCGGGCCAGATAAGACTTCCAGCCTATTGTGAACCACAAGGATGGCCCCAGCCCAGCCATTCCCACCAGGGCACCCCAGCAGGTCAGCATGTCCCTAGAAGTTCCCAGTCAGCTCTCCCCCGTGCTCACCAAAGTCTTGGTCTGAGTCCTGCACACAAATGGCATCTCATAGGCTGGAACCTGGTGACTTCCAAGACACCAGCCTGATAAGACTTCCAGCCTAGACCAGAAGAGACCCCAGCTGCAACCTGCTTCCCTTTGTCATCCCTACAGAACTTTCTTAATTTGGCTGTGGTTTCTGAGCACCTACTATGCACTGGTCTTGTGTTGGATGGTCAGAATGGCTCCCTGTCCAGAATGGTCAGATGAAGACATGTGGAATGTCATGTCTGTGTGTGAATGTGGAAACAGTCGTGAATTGGGCAGGTAACTCAGTAGGGCAGCCTACTCAGCTGGTCAGTGCCAGGACAAGAGCCCTGGCCCCAGTACCCTCGTCTGTTCTCCACCCAAACTCTGATTCTCCAGCTTATTTAGCAAGTTCATCAGACTATGTAGGACACAGCTGAGAGCTGTATTGACTTCCAAGGAACCTGTCCCAGGGACTGAGTATGGGTGGGGCCTAAGACAATCCAACCCTGCTCTCACTGTCCTCTTGCGCAAAGGGACCCTAGAGTTGAGAGACCACAGCCAGGAAGGGGTCCTGAAGACTCTTTATCAGGCCTCACCTTTTAGAGTGAATGGGAACAACTCACCTGTGTCCCAGAAGTCTGTACTCAGTGGGGCTCAAGACATCCCCCACAACCCTTTATTTTCAGCTTGGGGAACCAAAGCCCAAAGAACGTCGGGAGGGTAAGATGGATGGTCCTGCAAGACTGCAGATGTGTGGTCCTGGTCTCACTGCCCCTGTGCACAGATTGGGGGCCTGCCTTGTACCAGCCCTTGCTTTGTGCACATGTGTTTGAGCCAGACCTATGGAACACTGAGAAGGCATTGGCACAGGGCAGTGCTTTACAAGTTATCTGCTTTGTGGTGTGCTAGGGAGTGAGTGAGCTTGGCTCAGCCAGGCACTGGGACAAGGGAACTTCTGGACGTGATTTTGAGGGGAACTCAAAGCCCAAGTGTCTGAACCCTAGTTTGTTGGGGATCATAGGAACTCAGGAAGGCCTCTTGGGGGTAAGACAGCAAGCCTTGTGTGAATTAACCATGTGGAAACCACAGGAACAGGTATTCTCAGCCTGGGGCATGAGTCCCAGGCAGTATGATGCTGTTGGGGCTGCCAGTAAGGAAGGCTCAGGGACCTGGAGGACTGGGTGAGGGTGGATGGGGCTGGTTCCCACAGGGCTGTGGATGCCAGGCTGAGTGTTTCCATCTGGGCTGAGAAGGAGGAGGCTCAAGTTGGAGTAACAGGGCTGGGGGTTCATGGTCCTGGTGCCAGCTGGGCAAGAAGGGTGGGGATATAGGGAGTTGCTGAAGGCTTGGTGGGTTTGTGCCAGAGTGATCCATCTTCTTTCATCCTGTAAAAACCGTTGGGGACTTGTTTATCAAGACCTGGCACCAAGGTGGTTTCCTTTCTCGTGCCTTGTGGTGCTTCTGAGTGCTGCCTATGTATGGTGTGTGGGCATAACTCATAAGCAACCACAGGAAGTACGGAGTCCCCAAGCTGCACAGCCCAGCTCCAGTGCCTGGACTTTGCTTCCCATGCCAAGTGACTCACAGCTCATGGTGACTCATGGCTTGCGGTGACTCATGGCTCTGCTGCAGAGGAGGCCTCTCTTGGCTATAGGCTCACAAGCAGACAGGAGGCTGCTATAGGATGCTGGACACTGACCACCTATAGCCCTTGCCCCTGGGCCTTGGACCAGCATCCATTCATTGCAGGATTCTTTAGTGAGCACCTCCTGTGTGCCTGGCCCTGTGCACATAGCACAATACACACTGGGAACGATAACCTTGGGCCAGCTCTTGTTCTGGCAGGGAGCAGACCTATGTAGCTGGTCACAGTTTCTCACTGTTAATTGGAAGGGCAGAAAGTTTGAATGTCAGGAGGTGGCCCTCAGCACTGCTCTCCCTGAGTCCTGACCTCAGATCTGTCACTTTATAATTAGCTTCCGTATGGGGCGGGTTCTTTATCTCTTCACTGTGCCTCAGTTTCCATATCTGAAAATAGGGATGATAGTCATGCTCATATTGCAAAGCAATTAGAAAGATGAAGGTTATATGTAGACATAGATTGCCAGGTACAAGGAATTCCTTCATGAACCTTGGCTAGTGTTCATCTTAGTTCTTTAATGAGAGAGGCTGCAGGTGCTGGAGCCAGACAGCTAGGATGGGCCTGTCTTTATAGCCTTGGCAGGTCACTTGGCAAATGTCCTTCCTCACTGAGAGCTGTTGTGGGTCTTGGTGCAGGCGGGGACTCAGCCAGCTTTCTTACAACACTTCAGCCGCCTCCCTGTTCAGCCTGTGGAGAATGGCTTCAGGCAGATGTCAGGGTAGCTGATGGTAGAGACAGGCAACTATGAACCAGGACACCCCCCCCCCCATTGTTTCTGGAGAGCAGGTATCTGTAGGGCAGTGGTTCTCAATCTTCCTAATGCCGCGATGTATTTTCATTGTTACAAAGGGGTCACCGTCCACAGGTTGAGAACTGCTGCTGTAGGGTAAGGACATATTTGTGGGGTAAGCAGGTAAATGCCAGCCCCTGCTTCACACAGAGCCCCGGAAGGACATAGACAAATGTGCTTTTCACCATGGTCCCCAAGTTCTTGTCACAGGGCAGGTGTGCTGAGACAGGTTGGTCTCACCTGGGCCTTGGATGACAAAGTCTGTGCAGGGGACCCCACAGAGCACAGCTGCTTTCAAGAGTGGAAGAATTTAGAAGTTATAAGTTTGCATTGGGGTGGGGGGTAGCAGAGAGGAGACCAGCCAGGGGGAAGTGGCAACTGGAAGGAGACATGAAGAAAAACAGCCTATTCAAGGACAAAACCAGTGAAGGGGATCCCCCCTTTTCCGGAAGGATGACACTATTTTTTTAAGTTAACCTTGTTGAAGTATAATTTACTCAAAACAAGTGCGTTTGTTTTTAGTGAGCAGTATGGTTAAGTTTTGACAAAGATCTACACCCAACAACTACGAGCCCAGGCAAAATCAAAACAGAACATTTCTATCACTGCAGAAAGTTCCTTGGTGTCCCTTTCTCAGTTAATACCATCCCAACCAGGAGCTGATCTGCTTTCTGCAATCCCCATTTTTCTTTAATATTAAACAATGGAATTTCCAAATATAATTTATTTTTAATAAATAGACTTTATTTTTAGAGTAGTTTTAGTTTATAGAAAATTAAGCAGATAGTACACAGAGTCTCATATACCCCCCTTACCACAATGGTACTTCATGCTGGTCATATGTAGTAATTGAGGAACCGATACTGATATGTTGTTATTAACTGAAGTCTGTAGTTTACATTAGGGTCCACTCCTTGAGTTGTATGTTCTGTGAGTTTGAACAAATGCTTAATGTCCTGAATCCACCGTTATAGTTGTTCCACTGCTATGCTCGGCCAGGTGCAGTGGCTCATGCCTGTGATCCTAGCATTCCGGGAGGCTGAGATGGGTGGGATTGCTAGCAGGAGATCAAGACCAGCCTGAACAAGAGTGAGACCCTGTCTCTACTAAAAATAGAAAAACTAGCTGGGTGTGGAGTGGGTACCTGTCCTAGCTACTCGGGAGTCTGAAGCAAGAGGATTGCTCAAGCCCAAGAGGTTGCTCTGAGCTATGACACCCCAGCACTCTACCCAGGGTGACATGTCACAAACAATAAAAAAAAAACACATCCATATGATCCACATTCATCTCTTCCTCTTTCTAACCCTTGGCAACCACTGATTTTTTTATTGCCTCCATGGTTTTGTCTTCTCTGGAATGTCATGTAGTTGGAATCATACACTGTGCAGCCTTTTCAGATTGACTTCTTTCATTTAATTTAAGATTCCTCTACAAGGGCTGTCTGGAAAGCATCAAGCCACTGGTCCTAGTAGTTTTCATAGTACATGGCTGGATACTTTCTGGACAACCCTCATATGTCTTTTCATGGCTTGATAAGCTCACTTCTTTTTAGTGATAAACAATATTTATTGTATGGATGAACCACAGTTTATCCATTCACTTTTTTCTTGATAAAATATATAGAACATAAAATTTATAATTTTAACCATTTCAGTGGTAGTAAGTACACTCATAATGTTATATAACCATCACCACTATCCATTTCCAGAACTTTTTCATCATTCCAAACAGAAACTCTATCCTCATTAAACAATAACTCCCCTTTCCCCTTCTGCCCCCAGTTCTTGGTAACCTCTATTCTACTTACTGTCTCTATGATGTTGACTAACCCTATAACTCACATACATGAAACCTTATAGCATTTGTCCTTTTGTGTCTGACTCATTGCATTTAGTATAATGTTTCCATTATCATATTGTAATATTCATCAATCATTATTTCATTTTTATGGCTGAATAAAAGTGATAGTCCATTCATCTGGTGGTGAACACTTGGGTTATTTCTGTCTTTTGCATATTTTGAATAATGTTGCTATGAAAACTGATGTGCAGCCGGGTGTGGTGGCTCATGCTTGTAATTCTAGTACTCTGGGAGGCTGAGGTGGGTGGATTGCTTGAGCTCACAAGTTCAAGACCAGTCTGAGCAAGAACGAGACTGCATCTCCAAAAATAGCTGGGCATTGTGGTCCCAGCTACTCAGGAGGCTGATGCAAGGGGATCACTTGAGCCAAAGAGTTTGAAGTTGCTGTGAGCTATGACACCATGGCACTCTACTGAGGGTGACAAAGTGAGACTCTGTCTAAAAAAAAAAAAGAAAGAAAACTCGTATGCAAGTATCTACTTGAGTCCCTGCTTTTTTTTTGAGACAGAGTCTCAAGCTATCCTCCTGGGTAGAGTGCTGTGACATCACAGCTCACAGCAACCTCCAACTCCTGGGTTCAAGCGATTTTCCTGCCTCTGTCTCCCAAGTAGCTGGGACTACAGGCGCCCACCACAACACCCAGCTATTTTTTTTTTGTAGCTGTCATTTTTGTTTGGTGGGCCCAGGCTGGATTTGA
>NW_003852483.1:7446175-7483981 GCF_000181295.1 Otolemur garnettii | reverse complement strand
CACAGGCGCCAAGCCTGAGTCCCTGCTTTTGACTGTTTAAGGCATATACATAGAAGTAGAATTGTTGGATCACATGATAATTCTATGTTTGAGTTTTTAAGAAACTGCTTTACTGTTTTCCACAGTGGTTGTACCCTTTCACGTTTGACCAGCAATGCACAAGAGTTCGAATTTCTCTATATTTTCACTAACACTTGTTATGTTAATAAACATATGTCTGCACTAATGGATATGAAATGATATCTAATTGTGGTTTTGATTTGCATTCCCTTAATGTATAGTGATGTTGAGTATCTTCTCATGTGCTTATTGGCCAATTGCATATTTTCCTTGGAGAAATATCCAACTTTTTTGCCCATTTTTTTAATTGAGTTTTTTGTGTTTTTTGTTATTGAGTTGTAGACATTCTTTATATGGTCTGGATACTAATCCCATGTGAGGCATATGCTTTGCAAATATTATCTCTCATTTCTGTGAGTTGTTTTTTCGCTCTTTTTCTCACTTCTTTCACAAAAAATAGCATTTAATTCTGGGCTCTCTTATTCTATACCATTTATATAGCTGTCTTTATGTCACTGTTACACTATTTTGATTACTATAATGTTTTAGTAAGTTTTGAAGTCAAGAACTTTGTTCTTTTTTTTTTTTTTTGAGACAGAGCCTCAAGCTGTCCCCCTGGGTAGAGTGCCGTGGCTTTACAGCTCACAGCAACCTCCAACTCGTAGGCTCAAGCGAGTCTCCTGCCTCAGCCTCCCAAGTAGCTGGGACCACAGGCGCCCGCCACAATGCCTGGCTATTTTTTGGTTGCAGCCGTCTTTGTTGTTTGGCGGGTCCGGGCTGTATTCGAACCTGCCACCTTAGGTGTACATGGCTGGCGCCTTAGCCGGTTGAGCTACAGGCGCCAAGCCGAGAACTTTGTTCTTTTTAAGGATTCTTTTTCTCTTTCTTGGCTATTCAAGTACCTTAAAATCCCATATTTTAGGATGGGATTTTTATTTCTTCAGTAAACACCACTGGAATTTTGATAGAGATTACATTGAATCTATAGATCACTTAGGGTAATATTGCCATTGTAATAATCTTCAGTCTTCCAATTCATGTACATGGTATGTCTTTACTTCTTAAGGACTTCCTTTAGTTATTCTTTTGTTTCCTTAATAAATATGTTCCTGTGTACTTTATTCTTTTCAATGCTATTGTAAATGGAGTTATTTTCTTAATTTTTTGGTTGTTCATTGTTAGTGTATAGAAAGGAAACTGAATGTATTAGTTTGCAATCCCACCAGCAGTGTAGAAGTGTTCCCTTTTCTCCACAACCACACCAGCATCTGTGATTTTGTGATTTTGTGATATGGGCTCATCTTACTGGTGTTAGATGATATCACAAAGTAGTTTTGATTTGCATTTCTCTGATGATTAAGGATGGTGAGCATTTTTTCATATATCTGTAGGCCATGCACCTGTTTTCTTCAGAGAAGTTTCTCTTCAAGTCCCTTGTCAACCCTGAGATGGGATCACTTATTCTCTTCTTGCTAATATGTTTGCAAGTATTCTTGCGGACGAATCTGTGGATTCTGGTTATTAAACCTTTGTCAGAGACATAACCAGCAAATATCTTCTCCCATTCTGAGGGCTGTCTACTTGCTTTACTTACTGTGTACATTCCTTTTGGAAAAACATCTGGAGAACACTTAGAGAAGTAAAAATAGACCTGCCATTTAATCCTATAATTCCTCTATTAGGTATATATCCAGAAGACCAAAAATCACACTACAACTAAGATATTTGTATCAGAATGTTCATTGCAGCCCAATTCATAATTGCTAGGTCATAGAAGAAGCCCAAGAGCCCATCGATCCACAAATGGATCAATAAATTGTGGTATATGTACCCCATGGAATACTATGCAGCCCTAAAGAAAGATGGAGACTTTACTTCCTTCATGTTTACATGGATGGAGCTAGAAAATATTCTTCTTAGCAAAGTATCTCAAGAATGGAAGAAAAAGCCAATGTACTCAGCCCTACTATGAAACTAATTTATAGCTTTCATAGGAAAGCTATAACCCAATTTTAGCCTAGGAATATGGGGAGAGGGGAGAGGGAGGAAAGGGGAGGGGGAGAGTGGGTGGAGGGAGGGTGATTGGTGGGTTCTCGCCTATGGTTCATCCTACACGGGTACATGTGAATCTATCTAAATGTAGAATATAAATGTCATAACACAATAACTAAGAAAAAGACATGAAGGCTATGTTAACCAGTTGGATGAAAGAATTTCAAATTGTATATACAAACAGTACACTGTACCCCAATGATAGTATTAAATGTACACTGCTATGATTTAATAAAAAAAAAGAAATGAAACTGATTTTTGCGTGTTGATTTTTGCATCTTGCAACCTTGCTGCCTACATTTATTAGCTCAGACAGTTTTTTAAAGAAGGCTTTAGGGTTATTTATATAAAAGATCATGTCATCTGTGAACAGACATGTTTTTACTTCTTCCTTTCCAAGTTGGATGACTTTTATTATACTTTCTTTTTCTTGCCTAATTGCTCTCACTGTAACTTCCAATACCATGTTGAATAGAAGTGACAAAAGCAAGCATCCTTGTCTTGCTCCTGACCTTAAAAGAAAAGCCTTCAGTTTTCTTATCATTCAGTATGATGTTGCCTTTGGGTTTTCATACACAAATGTCCTTCAATATCTGTGGGGGATTGGTTCCAGGATGCCTCTCAGTTAACAAAATCTGAGGATGCTTAAGTGTCTTATATAAAATGGTATTGGCATATAACCCATGCACATCCTGCCATATATTTAAAATCATTTCTATATTATTTATAATACCTAATACAGTGTAAATAGTTGTTATACTGGATTTTTATTTGTGTTATTTTTATTATTGTATTAGGCTTTAAAGAAATATTTTTGATCTGTGGTTGGTTAAATCCATGGATAGAGAGTGCTGACTGTATGGCTTGTCATGTTAAGGAAGTTTCCTTCTATCTTGGTCTGCTATAACAGAATACCTGAAATAGGTCATTTATAATGAGCAGAAATTTATTGCTTGTGATTCTGGAGGCTAAGAAGTCCAAGATGTAGAGGCCAGCATCTGGTGAAGGTCTTCTGGTATCATCTTGGTACAGAAAGAGAGAAGCAAGAGAGGGTGAAAGGGAGAGAGAGAGGAAAACAATGAACTCACAGTTGAAGCCTTTTTATAATTGACATTAATCCATTCAAGAGGGTGGAGTCCTCATGACTGAAGATCTGTAACCCTATCTCCCAATACTGTTGCATTGGGGATTAAGTTTCCAACACGTGCTTGTTGGGGGGACACATCCAAACCATAGCACCTTTTATTTCTAATTAATTGAATGTTTATATCAAGAAAAGATGTTGAATTATATCAAATGCTTTTTCTGCATCAATTGAGAAGATCGTACATTTTTTCCTTCATTCTATTAAGGTGGTAGATTATTCTGATTGATTTTGCAAGTTGAACCCTCTTTGCATTTCAAGAAAAAAAATCGGTGTATAATCCTTTTAAGATGCTGCTAAATTTGGTTTGCTAATATTTTGTTGAGGATTTTTGCACCTCCATTTGTAAGGAATATTGGCTTGTAGTTTTCTTTTCTTAAAGTATCTTTTTTTTTTTTTTTTTTGAGACAGAGCCTCAAGCTTTCCCCTGGGTGGAGTGCCATGGCATTACAGCTCACAGCAACCTCCAACTCCTGGGCTCAAGCAAGTCTCTTGCCTCCGCCTCCCAAGTAGCTGGGACCACAGGCGCCCGCCACAGCGCCCGGCTATTTTTTGGTTGCAGCCATCATTGTTGTTTGGCGGGTCCAGGCTGGGGATTCGAACCCGCCACCTTAGGTGTACGTGGCTGGCGCCTTAGCTGGTTGAGCTATAGGCGCAGAGCCTTCTTAAAGTATCTTCATCTGGTTTGGTATCAGGGTAAAGCTGACCACAATTAGTTATGAAGTATGTCCTCCTTTTCAGATTTTTTAGAAGAGTTTGAAAAGGATTGGTATTAGTTCTTCTTTACATGTTTGGTAGAATTTGCCAACAAAGCCATCTGGTCCCAGGCTTTTCTTTGTTGGGACATTGATGATTTAATCTCCTTACTAGTTATTGGTCCATTCAGATTTTCTACTTCTTCATACTTCAGCATGTTTTTAGGAATTTTACTTTTACCTAGTTTGACCAGTTTGTGTACAAATGTCATAGTATTCTCTTATAATCCTTTTTATTTCTATCAATTTGATAGCTATGTCCTCACTTTCATTCCTAATTATTAGTAATTTCAGTCTTCCTTCTTTTTTTTTCTTCCGTCTAGCTAAATGTTTGTCAATTTTGTTGTTCTAATCAAAGATGACTTTTGGTTTTCTTTATTTTCTCTATCATTTGTTATTCTCTATTTCATTTATCTTCATTCTAGTTTTCATTATTTCTTTCCTCTTATGAGGTTTAGATTTATTTTGCTCTTCCCTTGCTCTCTTCTTTATTTTTTTCTTTTTCTAATTCCTTAAGTTATAATGTTAGGTTACTGATTTAGGTTTTTAATGTATGCATTTGCAGTTTGTTATAAATTTTCCTCTCAGTATTGCTTTTGCAGCATCCCTTAGGTTTTGGTGTATTGTGTATGGGTACTTTTTTGTTTTTTTGTCTCAAGATATTTCCTAATTTTTCTTGTGATTGCTTTTTTGAGTTATTGGTGGTTTCATTTACACATATTTGTGAGTTTTACAGTTTTCTGTTTTCTTTTTATTATTAAATTCTAGCTTCATTCCATGTGATCAAAAAGTATTTTTATATGATTTCAATTTTTTAAAAATATATTAAGACTTGTTTTGTGGCCAAAGACTTGTTTTGTATCTAGACTTGTTCTACTGTCTATCCTGGAGAATATTTCATGTGCATTTGAGAAAAATGTATATTCTCTGTTGTTGGAGGGAGTATTCTGTACATGTCTGTTAGGTATAATTGGTTTGCGGTATTGTTTAATTTCTCTATTTGCTTATTGATCTTTTGTCTGGTTGTTCTGTTTTTGAAAGTGGTGTATTAAAGTTTTCAACTGTTACTGTAGAGGTATCAGTTTCTCACTTCAAGTCTTTCTAGTGTTTGCTTTGTATATTTTGTGGCTCTAATATTCGGTGCCTAGATGTTTATAATTATTATATATTCTTCATGAATTGATCCTTTTATTAATACATAATGTACTTTTTAATCTCTTCTAATAGATTTTGACTTAAGGTCTATTTTGCCTGACATTAGTATAGCCACCTCAGCTTTCTTTTGCTTACTATTTTTGCATGAGACATCTTTTTACATTTTTCTACTTTCAACCATTTTATATTTTTAGATCTAAAGTGAGTCTTTGTAGACAACACATAGTCGGATCGTATTTTTAAAATCTACTCTGCCAATGTATGCCTTTTACAGAGAGAGAGAGTTTAACAAAGAGAGAGTTTTAACAAAGAGAGAGTTTAACCTATGTAAAGTAATTGCTGATAAGAAATGAATTATTACTACCATTTTGCTATTTGTTTTCTGTATGTCTTGTAGCTTTTTTGACCCTCATTTCTTCCATGACTGCTTTCTTTTGTGTTTAATGTTACTGTACACACTTACTGATTTTTTGTAGTAACACATTTAGATTTCCTTCTCATTTTTTGTTTATATTCTATAAATGTTTTTGTATGTTTACCATTAGTATAATTCTTAACATCCTAAAGTTATAACAAACTAATTTGAATTGATACCAACTTAACTTCATCCATATATACAAACTATTTCTATCAAGTTCCACCATCACCACCACCCCCACATTGGGAAATAGGTTGAGCTGTCACAGGTATGTAAGGTGAGACACTTGTTTAGTCCTCTTGTTCAGCTTCTGTGAGATCCTCTATGGAGGATCCTTCTATCATCGAGGCCCCTTTGCCTTCCCACCTTCACTCTACTCTTCACCTTTAAAAGTCTGTCATTCTAAGGAACATTCTTTTCTTTTTTTTGAGACAGAGCCTCAAGCTGTTCCCCCTAGGTAGAGTGCTGTGGCTTCACAGCTCACAGCAACCTCCAACTCCTGGGCTCAAGCGAGTCTCCTGCCTCAGCCTCCCAAGTAGCTGGGATCACAGGCACCCGCCATAATGCCCGGCTATTTTTTGGTTGCAGCCATCATTGTTGTTTGGCGGGTCTGGGCTGGATTCGAACCTGCCACCTTAGGTGTATGTGGCTGGCGCCTTAGCCACTTGAGCCACAAGCGCCGAGCCGTAAGGAACATTCTTAATGGGAAAGACGAACAAGAATGAACCATAGTGATTCTGAAAGAAAAGACAAAAGAAAAAAAGCCCTAGGAGGGCTTGTTGATTTATTGTTGGTAGAAGCTTCTTAAGGCTTTGCAGACAGACTGTGTCCCACAGTGATGCCAGCATGAGCCACCCTGAGCTCTGTGTCCTCCGTTTGTACTGCTGTGAGGAGCTACAGGGCCCACGTTCAGGCCTTCTCTAAGCTGCCTGTACCTTCATTGATTCCAGATGGCTCTGCAGGCAGCCCATGGAAAATGGATTCTTTAGACCCTCTGAATTTATTTTCTGTGATAAGCTCTTAAATAAAGAAAAGGAGTCAGAAAGTGTGCCCCTTCCTGGCTAGTTTTCAGCATATCTTGGTGGTTTCCTGCCATGCCCACCTACTTCCATCTTCTGTTATGACAGCCAGGCTAGGAGCAGCTTTCAGCTCCTACCATTACTAGGTATAATGCCTACCATAAGGGCTAAGATGTCCCTGATCCTCAGGTGGACTCCCCCCGGTGGATGTAAGGGCCTCCTATGGTCAGCATCAGCATGAGGCTACTGTATATGGTCCCCTTGGGCTGTACTGGCTCATGCCCCTGTTCAATCTGCTTCTGTTTTAGATCAGACCTACTGTGATCGCCTAGTGCTGGACACGCCTTTCCTGACTGGCCAAGGGCGCCTGAGTGAGCATCAGGTGGACAGGATCATCCTCCAGCTGAACCGTTACTACCCACAGATCCTTACCAACAAGGAGGCGGAAAAGGTGCTGAGGAGGTGAGGGGGGGTGTGAGACACTTCTCAGTTTCCCTTCCTTTCTGGGCTGGAAGAACTTGGTGACTAGCCCTGGGTCATGCTCTCACAAGATGACAGGTGTGTCAGGAAGGCTCAGAGGTGACATACCTGGGCCCGGCCACTAGGGCTGCCAGAGCTTCAAATGATCTCTTTGAGGTGACCACCAATTGGCCCAAAACATCAACTCTCTGAGCCTCAGTTTCTTCACATGTCATTGAGCCTGCTGTTCCTCCCGGGGTTGTTGGGAGGGCTATAGAAAATGACATGTGACAATACCTAAAAACACACAACAGTTAAGATGTGGGGGCGAGGGAGGACTGATAAAGGACAGGAAGGAAAGGGAGGGTTGAGAAGGGAGGGGAGAGAGAGAGATGGTTGAAGGAGGGGGGCGAGGGGAGAGGGCTGAGGAGGAAGAGGAGCAAAGATCAGGCCTGGCCTCACCCTGGTGCCACAGAGCTCTGCACTCTGCATCTTCCAAAGGTTCAAACTAGGCAAAAAGGTGCTTCCTTTCTCTAACTCCTATGTTGTGTGTGAGGCTGGGAGGCCCAGTCTGTCACAGGTAGGCAGGGGAGAGACACCAGGCAGGCAGGTGCTATCCCTGTCTCAGAAGTGCTAAGGGGCTTGGTCCCACTCGGAACCTTAGTTTCCTCATCTGTGGATTGGGCAGTGAGAGTGCTGGGCTCTCAGGTTGGGTGAGGACTGGGTGACCTGAACTAGGTAAACAGCTATCCAGGTGTCTTTCTTCCTGGATGGTCTCTGATTTCCTACGTCAGGACTGTGAGTCGTCATAGTCATTTACACATTTTACAGAGGAGGCCACTGAGGTCCAAAAGGCAGTCACTTAGGAAGGTGCTAGGGGCAGCTGCTATCCCTGTGTCACATGGCCCTGGCCTCTCAGAGCCACATGCTCTGCTGATCATGGTATTTAAGATGTAATTCCTGGGATGGGAATGGTGGTTCATACCTGTAATGCCAGCACTCTGAGAGGCTGAGGCTGGAGGATCCTTTGAGTTAGGAGTTTGAGACCAGAGCAAGATTGAGACCCCATCTCTACTAGCAAGATTGAGACCCCATCTCTACTAAAAATAGAAAAATTAGATAGCACGGTGGCAGATGCCTATAGTCCCAGCTACTAAGGAGGCTGAGGCAGAAGGATCACTTGAGTCCAGGAGTGTGAGGTTGCTGTGAGCTAAGCTGATACCACTGTACTCTAACCTGGGCAACAGAGTAGGACTCTATCTCAAAAAAAAAAAAAAAAAAAGATACAATTCATGGGCTTTGTCCTGGGAGGTCTAGTCTGGTCCAAACCCCCAGTGCTGAATGACCCTTGAGGGCCTCAGATTTCTAGAATGCTGGATGAGAAAGTTGGGCATACCCTGCCCACTCCACTCCACCCACACCTGTGGCTCTGGCTCCAGCCCAAGCCACCTGCTGTCACTGAGACCAGAAGGGAAGATGGGAGGTTCCAGAGACATGCTAGGCCTTTGAGATCCAGGTCCTGCCCCCCTGCCTCCCTACTAAGTGGCCCCGAGTGAGTCCTTTTTCCTCTTGGAGCCACAATTTTCTCACTTGGCAGAGGTGGGTAGATAGGTATCATGATACTACCTGTAGGGCTGTTCTGAGGGTTAGGACCTCTGCTGGCATGGGTGAGGTTGGTCCATGACAGAACAAGAGTCAACATAGGCCATACTACTGGCCTATGCTTCATACATTATGAAAGTAGTCTAATAATTTAAAAAGTTGTGATCTCAAATTCATCTTTTTATAAGTAGAAGTATAATACCTGCATTTTTTTTAATTTTGAAAAGTTTCAGATATTTATATAAGAAAAAGGGGAACTTTTTTGCACACATTCTGTTCCTCACAGGCACAATGGCTCCTGCTGCCCATCTGTCTTTGCAGTTTCTGCAGTTTCTAGTTCAACTCCAGCTCCCTGTAGCAGTGTAGAATGGTATGCTGCCACCAGGTGGCAACACCAGGCCATAGCTTCCTGGTCAGGGGTGGGGGTGGGGGGTTGATGCCAAGTACTCAATGTCCACTAAGTTTAGAACAACACATTTCTCTGTAAAACACATCAAAAGAGCCAATTCTTTTCTCACCTTATTTTTAAAATTCTCAAATCACATTCCTGTAGACTTCAAAATAATATTCACATTATCACCTCAATTTCCAGTAGCTTATCATGTGGATTATTTATTCCCTTTTTACAAATGCAGAAACCAAGACTCAGAGAGGTGAACCAACTTATTGAGGTTACAAAGCTCCCCAGCTTGATTTCTTGCCTCCCACCCTACAGGGAGTGTGAGGATTAGCAGTGATACCCATGGGGGCAGCAGTGTCAGGCACCATGTGGGTGTGGGTGTGGGGCTGTGGCATCACAGGTGCAGCCATCATTTGGTATCCTAACACCCAATGAGGAGACTGAGGCTGGGAGACCTGAACTTGGAGCCTCCGACCCACAGCCATCCCTCTCTGGCCTGATCTTCCCTCATACCCCCTTGCACCCCCAGTTCCGAAACCCCAAGGCATCCCTGCGTGTGCGGCTCTGTGACCTTCTGAGCCACCTGCAACAGAGTGGTGAGCGGGACTGCCAGGAGTTCTACCGAGCCTTGTACATCCATGCCCAGCCCCTGCACAGCTGCCTGCCCAGCCGCCACACTCTGCGTAAGTCCCACATTCCCTGCCACCCATGCTCAGCACTATCCAGAAAGGATGCCCCGGCCTGCTGGCTGTGGTGTGGACATCCTCTGTGCCCACTCAAGTCTAGTGAGGCCCAGACCTAGTATCTCTGCCTTCCTTCCTCCTTCCTTTACCCCTCCTCACAGACCACCTTGTGGCCTCCCAAGGAGGGTGTTGCAAGCAACGCAGACATCTCTCTCTCTCCCTCTTGCTGACGCTCTCTCATATCAATTTTTACACAGAAGGCGGCATCTCCTCCTGCCCTTCCCTTTCTACCTCATTCTGTAGTGATGAGATGTGGGTGGCATCTCTGACCTCACAGCTGTGTGGTGCTCCTAGGTGGTCCTGACCTGGAGTTACCCTACCCCATGTACCCCAGGGCACATGCTGAGGTTGTGTCCATCTTTCACTCCATCTGATCTACACATGGATGGGTGTTGATGTAGGGGCATCCTCAGGCCCAATGCCTGTCCAAGGCAGATGCATTTCAGTTGAGAGGGTCCCTTCCCCTGGGCAGTGAGCCCTCAGGCCCCCAGAGATATGTGGATCCCAAGGGCACAGGGTCCTCTGAGCTGTTGGGACCGAGAAAGGTGCAGTGAGGCTAGCATGGCAGCTCTGATTTGGGCCTCTGTGCTTGGGGCTCCAGGAGGAGGAGCTACTGCCCCTCGGTATTCAGACAATAGGACAGAGGCCAGAGAGAGAGTGGTTCACTCCAGGCTACTCAGCTGGGACCCTGCATTGGGGTCCCTGACCCCCAGGAGGACTCCCCAGGCTTCGTGGAAGGAAGTGTAGATGCTAGACAGGGGAGGACTGCAGGGGAGAACCATACCCCAGAGGGATAACACGTGGGATCAGCCCTCTCACCCCAGCAAGGGTATTCCACAGGGATTTTCCAGGGGTGCCAAGCCACACACCTGCTGGAGGCAGAGCACTTTCCATGGTTCCCAGGTACGCCTAGACCCATCTTGCCGGTCAGTAGGCTGGAGAGGCCATGAGAGATCTAGGAAGAAAGCCCTTGCCCAGCTGCACAGGCCAGAAAGCTGCCATCCTGACACCAGCCAGGCTCTTGAAAGGGGATGTTCATGCTGCATTTGGTGCCTTGTGGACAGTGGGGAACAATGGCCCTCCCCACATCCATGGCCCTTGAAGTCACAGGAACTGGACCAAAGGAGAAGACTCGGACTATGCAAGTTCCCTGAGGATCACTGGCCTCACGGTGCCACAGCCTGGTCCAGCCCAGTCCTAGAGCAGCACTGGCCTTGGGTTTCCCTCAGGGGCAACCACCTTACTCTCTGGCTGGACCCATGACTAACCATGCTTCGTGGTTTTATTTCCAGAGAACTCAGATTGTGCAGAGCTAGACTCAGGCAGCAAGCGCAACGAGCTGAGTGACAGGGGTAACGCCCCCCCCCCCCACTTCCCTGCTCCCTCTTTTTCTTCCCCAACCCAGGGCTCCATCTCTGCCCTGGGGCTTCTCTTTCCCAAATCGGGCTCCATTCCTCGCTTTTGTTGGTGACAGACCCCCTAAGGTGCTTGCTGGGGGGAATCTTCAGGCAGCACCCCAACCTGACATCCCCACACTGTATGGACCTCAGTGGGCCCAGGAGGACCCTGTTCACACTCATTTCTTCCCAGGACCCATAAGCTTCCTGGCTGGCCTCAGCCTGGCCGTAGGATTGGCCCTCCTGCTCTACTGCTACCCTCCAGGTGGGTGCATGTCTGCCATTTGCCACCACACCAAGGCCTCTAAGAGAGGGCCCCAACCCTGCCCACATCAGACGCCCCTTGGTCTCTATGAGTCTCAGTTTCCTCACTTGTACCTCCCTCTCAGTGCTCATGAGAAATGGGGTGTGTGAAGTTCCCCAACCTCCAGTGGTCCCTGCTGCCCCTGGGAGTCAGACAATAACAACCCTTGGAGGAGAAAGGGGACAGCTAGGCATCTGTCACACCTGTGACCTTGAGCCATGTGGAGGCCCTTGAGAGGTCGCCTCCCCTAGAGCCTCAGGTCTTTCCATCCAGAGTGTCACAGGCCTGATAAGCAGAGGGCCTTGCCCAGCCTGGCCTGCCCTGCCCCACCTTTTCCATCATACTTGAATTTGTCACTAGGAACACATGCTGTAAGTCTAGAAGGGCCTAAGTCACTCAGGTGGGAGTTGGAAGCATCAGAGTCTGCCCTAATTCTTGTTTTTTCAACTTAAACGCCAAGACTATGAGAAGAGGGGAGTGAAGGTGCTGTGCCCCACCTGCCTAGCTTCCCAGGGAGCAGGGGCTGGAAGGGCAGAGTTTAGCCTGGGGATGGTTCTCCATTTTTCTTCTGCTGTGTCTTCCAGACCCCAAAGTGCTGCCCGGGGCCCGGCGCGTCCTTGGCTTCTCGCCCGTCATTATTGACAGACATGTTAGCCGCTACCTGCTGGCCTTCTTGGCAGATGATCTTGGGGGACTCTGATGGACCCAGAGCCCCCAGCTTTGCCTGCTGCTCAACCAAAGAATCCCCCAGCTGGCCCACCGAGGGGGCCAGAGCTTCTTTTTCTAAATGCTTATTTTTCATTATTTATAATTTGTATAAGAAGCATACCTTCACCTTAAAAGGTGCTTAATAATATTAAATGTTCAAGTTCTCTCAGCCTGTCTTGCTCTTTTATCTTAGGAAGCTTTCTGAAATGATTCTGACTATGGCTATTTCAGCAAGGACTGAGCCAGGGGTGTTCCTGGCATCCTGAGCCCCACTGTTGGCACAGTCCAAGACAGGATGTCCTCCACCTGGCTCACCTGCCCCAGACAACCGCCTATACACTGTCCCCTCCTATCTCAGATGTCCCCCATACTGTCCATTCCCAGTTCAGACGTCCCCCACACTGTCCACTCCCACCTCAGATATCCCCCACACTGTCTTCTCCTATCTCAAACATGCCCCACACTATCCCCTCCCATCTCAGACATTCTCCACACTGTCCCTGCCTACCTCAGACATCCCCCACACTGTCCCCTCCCACCTCAGACCTCTCACACTGTCCCTACCACCTCAGATGTCCCCCACACTGTCCTCTCTCAGACATGCCCCACACTATCCCCTCCCATCTCTGACGTTCCCCACACTGTCCCTCTCATCTCAGACTGTCCCCCACACTGTCCCCTCTCATCTTAGACATGCCCCACACTATCCCCTTCCACCTCACACATCCCCCACACTGTCCCCTCCCACCTCAGATATCCCACACTGTCCTCCCCACCTCAGATGTCCCCCACACTGTCTCCTCCCATCTCAAACATGCCCCACACTATCCTCTTCCATCTCGGACATTCCCCACACTGTCCCCTCCCACCTCAGATGTCTCACACTGTCCCTCCCACCTCAGATGTCCCCCACACTGTCCACTTCCACCTCAGATGTCCCCACACTGTCCCCTCCCATCTCAGACATTCCCCACACTGTCCCCTTCACATGACCCTCCACTTCACATGACCCTCCTGACGTGCATGTGGGCATAGCCACACACGTGTGTGCACAAACTCACATGCATGAATCTGAAGATGGGCTGCCTCCCCCAGTCTGTTCCTCCCTCACAGCCTTTTTTTGGGTGGAAACAGAAACATTGGTCAACCACAGAATCATTGTGAGTTCACATTTTCCACTGGGTATGGGGAAGTGTGCTCTGCCCTGATGGTGCTAGGCTGGCCCTGACTGTGGGGAAGTCACACTGGCCTAGGGGTCTTGGGACAGACCCAGATGGGCTTATCTCATCCAAGGGCTAAGCTCCTTGGGTATGGAGCTTGTGAGTGCGGGAACACAGTGGGTCCGGGAGTAAGGAGCTCTTCCTTACAGCTCTCAAGCTGCCCCATCAGAGATTCTAGGGCAGAGTTGGGGCGCAATGGCGCATGCCTGCAATCCCAGCACTCTGGGTGGCTGAGGTGGGTGGATTGCTTAAGCTGTGGAGTTGGAGACCAGCCTGAGAAAGAGCGAGAACCTATCTCTAAAAATAGCCAGGCATTGTGGAGGACACCTGTAGTCCCAGCTACTTGGGAGGCTGAGGCAAGAGAATCACTTAAGCCCAGGAGTTTGAGGTTGCTGTGAGCTATGACACTATGGCACTCTACTGAAGGTGACAAAGTGAGACTCTATCTCAAAAAAAAAAAGAGAGAGAGAGATTCCAGGGTAACAGGCAAAGGGAAACCACAACCTCAGAGCCGTTCTACCTACCAGGATATCCTGTACCCCCAGAGGAGAGGTGGCTCTGGCACAGACCTTGTTACCCTTTTACTCCTTTGAGCTGCAGGGCCAAGGATATGCTTCCATGTCCCTGAGCCTCAGTTTGTCCATCTGTGCAGTAGGAACCTTGCTTTGGGACTCCTGGGACAGGGGTCAGCATAGCAAGGCCCTGTTAAGCACCCTTCCCTCAGAAATAGTTTTAGCAATTTACCACTTTGCTGGAAAGTGCACTGAGTGCCTGGGTAAAGGTGACATATACTTACTGAAGGTGACAGGAACACCTGGGTAAAGACAACAGGTGGTAAAGCTGATAGACACTTGGTAAAGGTGGCAGATGCCTAGGTAAAGGTAACAGATAACAGGGTAAAAGGCGCAAACAGGCATGACTGAGAGAGAGATCCACAGTTCTATTTTTGCATCATCTAAAGGCTGGAAATGTCCAGAGACAGGCAGGCCCACTGGCCTGAGGCCTGAACTGGTTCTGGGGCTAGTCCCAGGTAAGACATTGGAGGACACACCTCCTCAGGCCTACCTGAAACCACTTGTGAGGCCCTGATTCCCCAGGTGCCATGGGCAGAGGGCCATCCTGTGAGTGAGGGGTCTGTAGGCCACACCTGTCCCTGGACATGGGCCTGCCAGCCTTCCAGGACCGCTGACACCCTTCCCTGAGCCCACAGACTGCCAGTTCATGAGCCTAGGCTGTCCTCAGACCCTCTCCTGCCCTGGCTGCCTGTGGCTCAATGCTACATGACTCAGCCTGGGGCTGATGTCTGTGGCTCCCTGACCCCCAGTCCAACCCCCTCCCTCTGTTGCTGCCTGCCTGGTGAGCACTCCACAAGCCTCCCCTTCTAGGCTGGGACCCAGAGCAAGGGAGGACAGCAGGGCATCTGGGCCCTGCCCTGCCAACCATGTAGTCAACCAGTGCTGGTGACTGGTTGGGAAGGGGTGTGAGAGAATGAGGAAAAGGGGTGGTGTGAAGGAGTAGGTAAGGGAGGGGTGAGTTGAGAGGATGATGGGACCAAGGAGGGAGGGGTGTTGTGGAGTGGGAGGGGACCTGTTATTGAACCCAGGAGCAGGTGGATCACAGGCCAGTGAGGACACAGGGGCCAGTGAGGACACACGAGCTCATGGGCTTAGAGCCACCCATCTGCTAGGAAAAGCAGCTAGGGTCTTGCACAATTTGGGGTTCCGGCCCAGGAGAGATTTGTACACTCTGCAAATGCAGGGTCAGGGTTTTGAGGGAGATGCTGATGCCACTTTAATGTGTTATGGTTTCCAGTTCCCATGGGGTCCCTTGTAAACAGGGACCTGCTGCTCTTTTGCAGATGGCCCACAGAAGTTCTTCCAATGTTCCCAAGCCACTCCAAAGACGTAGGGGCCACTGCTGCCCCAGGCCCTTGTGCACTTTGTACCTCTCAAACATCTGTAAACACCCTAGTTCTGACCAGCTGCAGGGCCATGGGTGGGCCCTGGACACTCACTGGGAGGGGGCAGGATTCTTGTGATCTCTATTTCCCCAGCTCCTGAGGGGTACTAAGGAAGTGGAGTGCTGAGGCACAACATTCTATCACTAAGGCCTGCTGGGGGACATCCCATCGCTCAGAGCCTTGGTCTTCTCACCTGGAAGGTTGGTACAAGTATAGGGACCCCTTTCAGGGAGCAGAGTGATGAAGGAAATCAACCCTCCCACAGCTGGGGCCTGTCTGGGGAAGCACTGGTTAAGTGGCAATGGGACCCTGAATCTTAATTTGATGGGGGAAGTCCTAGTGCCACCCTGCAGAGAAGCGAGGGTGCCAAGGGGAAGAGTGCGGTGCAGCCAGTTTCAGCAGACCAGGCTGCAGCCTCACATGTAGGGGAGATTACACTGTCCTAACACCAGCCTCATGGCAGCTGGTAGGAGAACCAGCCATGAGCTCACTGGTTGGAAGGACAAGGATGTGTTGGGTTAGTGGTGAAGTGTCCTCCAGCCATGCCAGGTCAATAACATCTGGGGTTGGTGCTTTCCTAAAGTGAGTATTCGAGAGAAAGAGAAGGAAAATATGAAAGCCCCTGGCACACTGATTTCTAGCAATAATGCAGTGGGCAGACAGGAATTATACCCTGATTAAATGAGGGTGGAAGAGAAGGCCCTTGGGAAATGGAAGGGTGAGCTGGGTGCAGCACACATGGGAAGAGGGAATGATCTTGGGTCCAGTTGCAAATGGCCACTGTCTCAGTACCCCCAGAATCAGGCCCCCCTCTGTCCCAGCCCCACACCTCACCTAGATGGTGGCTCTTGCCCTCTCCTTGGGCCAGGTTCACAGAGGCTAACAGTAGGCACGGCAGACCCTGCAGCACCTCCTGATGGAGCAAGCCTGTGGATCCAAGAGGACTTAGAGGACACAGCCCATGTTTTTAGCATTGCAAGACTAAACACAGTATCTAAGGACACACACAGAGTGCCTGAGATTGCTCTTCTAGGTGGCATGGCACTACTTACCCCCTCACCTTGGAATGACCCACTGAGACCAACCTCTAGCTGCCTAGCTTCTATTGTCTGCCAACCTATCTGTGCCATCTGTTTCTCATCTCTCACCTCGCAGTCATCTATCATCCTTGCATCCATCTACCATGTGTCCATCTTTCTAAATAGCCCTCTTAGCCCACCTTGGTCACTCCCAGCCACAGCCCCCACCTACCATGCCCCCCCTCAACCCCAGGCCCAGCTCACACCAATCTCAGGGCTCATGTACAAGCTGTCCTCTGCCTGGGAACATTCTTCCCAGACTTCTACACAGCCTCTCCCATCATCCTACCATCATCTGCTGATACCTTGCTGCCTGCTCCTGGACTCCCCGTGTGGCCCTCCATGGCCCTCCTCTAGTTCACCCTGTAGGTCCCCTCATCCTGATGCTATCCCCAAAGAGAGCAAAGCTAGGTCCCCAGGGAAGGGTGGACCAGAACAGACAGGACAGGGTCCTGGGACCCCATGGGAGTTGTCACATCCTCCCAGAAGCTAGCTCAACCCTGACCAGCTCCTGGGCTTCAGTTTTCTGTCCACCCCTTGGCCACTGTTATGGGTGCATAGGACCCAGCATACGCGGTAAGTGGGTTCTGCCCCAGACATTTTCTAAGTACCTACTGCATACTGGGCAGTGTGGGAGACACCGGCTGCAGGTAGTGGGCTCTCCACTGGGAAAGCCAAGCCACATCAAGGATCCCTAAGCAGGAGAAGCACAGCCCCACCCACAGCTCCAGCAGAGCCCCTGGGCCCTTGGGAGACCCAGTGGACAGAACCCTTGTTCTCAGGGTGCCAGCCCTGGACTTGGGCCAGACTCCAACACTGCCTCTGGGGGTATTCCACCTGGCCACACTGATATGTCTGGTAGTGCGGATGACTCTAACCCAATGCACCATTGGGGGCCAGGGAGGGGCGGAATCAGACAGTGGTGCCACCTTGGAGCACTGGGGCATCTCTCTGTGAGCAGTAGCATGTGCTGGGGGCTGAACAGGGACCATCCAGGAATTCAGGTCAGAGCTGGCATAGCAGCTGGTGAGATGAAGCCTGGGAAATGATGGGCAGCGAGGTGTGGGGCAGCAGGCATGGGTGCCTGAGTGGGGGGAGGCCACTAGGGGACAGGGGCTAAGGGAGGTCAAGACAGACACACTCACCTGGGAACTGGTATCCCCCTGAGGCATTGAAATGCCTTGTCAAAAGATCAGCCCTGGCAATCAGGCCCCAGATATAGGGTTGGGGAACCACACACTGTCCTCAAGGACCCTGGAATCCAGCCTGGTTCACCCCTCTGGCTCAATCTGGGTAAACTTCCTCTCCTGGCCAAAGGAGGAACTAAGCCAGTGTTGGGCAACATCCGGCTGCTGGCCCATGAGACTATGTACACAGATGGTGTCCCCTCTTCCCTGGGTGCTGGCCAGTCCACAGGCAGGCTGCAGGCCATACCAGGGACCCAGTGCTGGACAATATGCACGTGACTGGCCCTAGCTGGCCGCCCCTCACAGCCTTGTGGCCAAGGCCACATCACCTCCTTTTGCAAGTATGTTTTGCACCCAACTGTACATCTTTACATCTTCCTTTTTTTGAGACAGAGTCTTACTCTGTTGTCCTCAGTAGAGTGCCATGGCTTCATAGCTGACAGCAACCTCAAACTCCTGGGCTCAAACAATCCTGTTGCCTCATGCTCCTAAGTACTGGTGACTATAGGCACCTGCCACTACACCTGGCTAATTTTTCCATTTTAGTAGAGACAGGGTCTTGCTCTTGGCTCAGGCTGGTCTCAGAACTCTTGAGCTCAAGCAATCCACCTGCCTCAGCCTCCCAGAGTGCTCAGATTACAGGTATGAGCCACCGCACCTGGCCCACATCTTCCTTTTTCAACTTAATACCTCTTGGAACTCATTCCACATATCAACTACTTCCTAAAACTCTCTTTATGGGACAAACACAAAAGTGGAGAGAAAGTGCCATGAGTTCCAGTTTCTATAGCTACCCACGCTTTCTCATCTATTTCCCCTACTGATTTCCCCTACAGTACTTTAAAATAAAGCCCAGGATTAGACCATTTCACCTTGCTTATCAGTTATTTTCAGAACAAGTTTGCAAAACTGACCTCTCAGGGGGTTACTCATCCTTAAGGATTTGGGAGCTGGAACCATCCCAGGCTCATGGGGACTCAGCTGGGAGAGGGGGCAAGAAGAAAAGTGGGGGGGAAGTGGAGGCCTTGGGAGCTCTAGAGTCCTTGCCCCCCCCCCGCCCCTCCCCCCAAGGCTCTGGAAGGCTGCTTGGAGGAGAGAGAAGCCAGCAGGAGACACCAGGTATTTCACCTGAAAGGAGGGGTCACACAGACAGACAATGCAGGAAGAATGATGGGGCAGGCTGGCCCCAAGTCCACCTCAGGTCACCAGGTACCCAGTATCCAGGGAGATGAGAGGGTGAGGTTGGGAGATGCAATGAGAACAGGGTGGGTGGCAGGGGTCTGGGGAAAGACAGAGGACCAGGGAGAAAAGAGGGAGGAGTCAAGATACTAGAAGGCTGGGTTTTCACAGGCAAGTAGTTCCCAAAAGTCCAGGACCTGGTCCCAGCTCCCCTCCTCCTATGGAGAATGTTCCCCACTGACCACAGGCATCAACCACACCCCACTGCAGGGGAAGACTTGGAACGGAGGTGAGACAGGGGCCCAGAACCTCAATAGGACAACACAGAGGGTCAGGAAACAGTAACAGTGCTGGAAATTTATGAGGGGCAGAAAAAATACTGCTGCACACATGGCCCCTGACAGATCAAGGGTCACCAAGGGCCACAGACATCTGGGACCTCAGACTCCGGCCTCTGTAACTCCAAATCTCACTCCAAGGAATATCAGGAGCCAGAGAGCTCCCCAAACCTGAGATTCCGGAGAAGGCCTCCCTGGCTGGAACCGCGTGCTCCTGGTGCCCCCATGGGGAGGAACTTTGGGGGGAGCGGAGGTTGCAGCAGGGTCCAGAAGGGGAGGGGACAGGATGATGCAGGCAGCCCAACAAGGAGGAACATGAGCTTTATTGGTCATTTATGATTAGAAAAAGGGGTGCTCAGACCCCCATGGAGGGAGCTGGGGCTCTGCCCAGTCACTGCTGGTGGAAGGTGTGCGCAGTATCCGCGGCTCACATGGGCCTGATTCCTTGATGGCCCCTGAGCCCAGGTACTGATGCCAGAACCAGCAGCCACCACTAGGGTCAAAGGGCTGTACTGGTTTCCAGTGTCCCAGGGTTGGGAAGACAGAGGCAGAGGCCACCAGGGCAGGCCTGTGGGAGGTGGGGACACTGGCACACCATCAGAGAAAGGAGCCTCTTCTGGTCCTTCTGAATGTCCTGAGATAGAGGCCAGCCCTAGGCCCTGGTCTAGCCCATCCATGGACAAGACCCTTCCCTAGGCACAGGTCTCTGCAACTGTCCAGTTCTGACCTTCTGGGTCTCGTGGCCAGCTCCTACATGCCAGGAAGGAGCTGCCTCCTGGTAAGAGCAGTCGAGAGACTGAGTGGCCCCCCACACGGCAGTTGGCTGTGATCAGATCAGCAGCTGGTCAAGGGACATGGTCCAGCTGAGGCTGGCCTTGGCTCTGGAGGTTTCAGGGAGTGCCACACACAGGGAGAACCCTGGGTGGCTCCCAGGGTCTGGGTGGCCGGGCTGCAGGGCAGGCACAATCCAGGGTCCTGGAAAGAAGACAGAGGAGAGGCTCTGAGCCTATCACAGTGGTGCACTAGTGGCATTTGGACACTTAGACCCAGGAAGGAGAAGGACCTGACTCTGACACAGGAGAGACATCAAAATTCCCCAAACTTTGTTTCTCCTCTGGAAATAGGATGAAGAGAGCATCCCTTGGTCACTACTAGAAGTAGATTCAAAGCCTGGCACAGTACTGGGGACCAGCCAGCCACCCATGACCTCTGGCTCCTCCAGTGGCCTTGAACTCAGAGTAGTGGCCTTGGACTCAGAGCCTATAAGGACAGCCTGAGGGGCTCACTAGGTCCCTAAATGGCCCACAGCCCCTCCACCCTCTTCCTAGTAGGCAGACAACCCATGCTTGGGGCACATCAAGGACTGCATTCAAGACAAATGGCAGGTGACTGATAAATGGCCCAGCCATCACACTGAGTAAGAAAGCAGGCTGGTAGACAAGGGGGGCAAATTCCACAGCCAGTGCACCTGGGCCAGAATGTCCCATTTGGGAATGACTGTAGGCGTGGGATCCTGGGAAGCCATGGGAGGGTGCCCGAGTAGGTACCAGACACTCCCAATTCAGCTGCCTGGCCCAAGGGCCAGCTGCAATGTCCCACCTCATCATTCATTATGGCCACTTTGGAAAATTTTATGTCCTCCTGGCACACAGGTGCTCTGCCCCGACTCTGCCATGAGGCATCACTGGTGGAGAGATGGCCACCAGTCAGGAACATCCACCCCTCCCTTGGCAGCTCATGTTCACCTCTGGACAAAACTGAAGAGAGACCACTAGCCCCAAAGCTGTGTGGACTATGGTGTACAACCCTAGCCTGAAGCCATGCTAGGCCTCCTGTGGGTCCTGCTCACCCCCTCTGAGCAGGGACCCAGGAAGTGGCTGAGCATGGTATGGGAAGTGCTTCCTACAATACAGGGCCTTGTCCTATATTACAGTCTCAGTCTGTGTCCTATAATCAGGGTCCATCCTGCAGCGGGTAGGTGATGCAGACTATGAGAGGCCCAGTAAAGGACAAACTTGAAGTGTCATAAGGGCTCTGAGTGACAAGATCCTGAATTCAGATTTATTAAGAAAAACCAGAAATCATATTTTTAAGCCAGCTCTCGAGATGTTTGAATGGTGGCTCTAAAAATATTTGTCAAAACACTATGACCGGCTCGGCGCCTGTAGCTCAACCGGCTAGGGCGCCAGCCACGTACACCTGGGGTGGCGGGTTCGAATCCCCAGCCTGGACCCGCCAAACAACAATGACGGCTGCAACCAAAAGATGGCCGGGCGTTGTGGCGGGCGCCTGTGGTCCCAGCTGCTTGGGAGGCGGAGGCAGGAGACTCGCTTGAGCCCAGGAGTTGGAGGTTGCTGTGAGCTGTAATGCCACGGCACTCTGCCCAGGGGGACAGCTTGAGGCTCTGTCTCAAAAAAAAAAAAAAAAAAAAAAACACTATGACCACAGGACAGTGAGTGCCAGGAGCGGGGCTGGCCTGAAGGCAGTAGCGGTGTATAGACCATGTGGGTGTGGATGAGACTGGCCAGCTGGAGATTCACCACACCCTGAGAGCCTCTGACAGCAGAGGCTCTGCAGTCCCAGGGCTGCAGTAGTGGGTAGCAGTGTGCCTTGCACTCCCTCTTTCAGCTCACCTGGGTGCCCTACTGTTGGGGTGCCACATCCATGATGGGTTTCTGGACCCCAAAGGCTGTGATGAAGATGTTAACCACCACGATGATGAATACCAGGCCTGTGGCGAGGTTGTTGAGGAAGTCCAGCTTGGCATGCTTGGCTGGGTTGTTAAGGTCGTACTTGACTGTGGGGGAGAGGAGAGTGGACAATGTTGAGAGCAGCCCAGACATAGTGCCCAGCCTGAGGATGGTGGAAGGGGACCCCACCCCAGGGACTGTGCATCCAGCTGTGCTGAGTGGACATTATAGGTCCCTCTGCCACATTTATGATGAGTTTTATCTCCCAGAGAAAAATACATCTGTTGTTGTTTTTTTTTTTTTTTGAGACAGTCTCACTCACTATGTCACCCTTGGTAGAGTGCCATGGCATAACAGCTCACAGCAACCTCAAACTCTTGGGCTTAAGCGATTCTCTTTCTTCAGCCTCCCAAGTAGTTGGGACTACAGGCACCTGCCACATTGCTTGGCTATTTTTTTGTTGTAGTTGTCATTGTTGTTTAGCAGGCCCTAGCTGGGTTTGAACCTGCCAGACCTGGTGTATGTGGCCAGCGCCCTAACCACTGAGCATGGGTGCCTAGCTGAAAAATACATCTGTTGACAACAAGGCCTCAGGCCTGGACAGCTCTGCTGTCTGTGACCTACCTTCTGTAGCCCCCACACATTCTCCATAAGGAACTGAAGCTAAGGCAGTCCAAGTGCCTGAGGTCACAGAGCTAAGGAAACTGCTTCTACCAACCCAAGGCCAGGTTTGGTTTCTAAGGCAAATTTGCTGAGCCACTCATGTGCCTTAATTGTCACAATTGATCCATGTAACTACCTAAGGCTCTATTTCTATGCCCATTTTACAGGGGGGGAAACTGAGCCCTTAGGAGGTTCTAACCCAAGGTCACCTTGCCAGAAGGCAGAGCAGAAAGCACTCAGACCTTGCTGCTCCTGACGAGGATCCCCATCTGGGCAGGGAGCTGGGGGCCCACTGGGGGCCCTGGCAGGTAAAGCGTTGCCTCCCAGGGAAGACCCAGGGAGCCCAGCCCCACCTTCCCACCAGCATGTAGTCCCTCTTACTGCTTGTCTACTAGAGACAACTGGTCTGAGGTAGAGGTGACATATTTAGATCTTTAGTTTAGGGGAAGAATATAATGTCAGAGGCTACAGCCAGCACTCTGGGTTTTCGCACAAAAATGGCAGGGCCACCATGGCTAGCCACTCTGCCCAGAAAGACAGTGATTGGGGCTCACGGTCTCCTCCCACACCTCCTTGGCCCAGTATCCCTTCCCACACCTCCTGGACACCCAGGGTCCCGTCCCATACCTGTCAAGCCTAGGGTCTCTTTGGCACACCTTCTGTGCAACTTGGCTGCTCCTTTCATCACTGGATAATTGTCACTAGAGACAGCCATAAGCCAATTATAGGGACACTGAGAGCAGACGGCCAGCCTTTCCTAGGCTGTGAGGACTGGCACAGCTGAGGCCATCTGGTGGTATGGATCTTGGAGGGTCCAGTAAAGCAGTTGCTCCAACCCCAAGAGGCACAGGACCTGATGCCCACTCTACTCTGTGCTCTTCTCAAGTACAGGGTGGGGAAGGGGCCATTTCCTAGACTGCACACCCATGAGAAAGGCAGGGGACCCAGAAGGTCCTTGAAAGCTGAGTGTACAAGGTGGTGAGCACCCATCCCAAGGTGTGTGAGCAAATGGCAGTGGCTGGCCTCCCCTACCTAGGCACCTACCGAGGAAGATGAGCAGCACACCCACGCCAATCTGCAGCGCAAGGGAGATGGAGATGAGGACCACCAGGGGCACATAGAAGGCGAAGCTGGGGCCCTGCTCCACAACAGCCTTCAGCTGGGATGCGTTGGCCATCAGCAGTGCGATGTCCAGCATGCTCTCGGCTGCACTCTTCTTGTTGGCATAATGGTTGACGTTGATGGGCCGGTGCCTCAAGCCCCAGCGGGATGGCTGCAGGGAGGGGGACGGTCAGCAGGGGCAAGTGGGGGTGGGGTGGGAGATGTGTCCCTGCAGGGCCTCTGCCCCGGCAAGTGCTTAGAGGGAACTGCTTAGTACTCTAACAACAGGCCTTGAACACGTGCTCGACCTTTATAAAAACTTCCCTAGAAATAAAGTCCTGGAGAGAAAGGAAACAAAACAGCAACCTCAGCACACACACTCTGGTTTTTGACTGGAAAATGCCTGCCGCCAGATCCCTGTCCTCCTGCTGTGGGTGATGCTGATCCTCCCTGCCTGCCCACGCCTGCCTGTGCCCCTGGCCTCTCCTCCCATCAGGATCTGGGCTCCGTGTCAGTGCCAGGAAGGGAAGTGACGAGTAGGCGGATGGATCCGTGCAGGCTGGCCCAGGCATGAAACAAGCCTTTTCCCGGCCAGGCCTGAGGGCCAAGACTGCCCCTGCTACCTCCCAACCTCTAAACTTTGGGGCCTGACAGGCCACTCAGTCCCCCAGGCCTCAGCATGGGCCCTGAGGAAAGTCTGGCCACCTCACCTGGCCACTCTAAGCAGCAAAGCATTTGCTGAGGTGGAGTACCCAGAGCCCTTCCCCACACATACACTCCAGGCATTCAATAAATGTCTCTGAATATTATGCACTGTTGAGTTTAGCTTTCTCCTTAATTTTCATAGTAACATAGGGATACAAGTTTTGATCTCCTTTTCTGGGCCCAGGCATCACCCAATGACTTCCCTCTGCTCTGGGTTAGGGGCTTGAACATGAGGTGTCCTCTTCAGTTCCCTCATAGCCCCAGTGCCCTTTCCTGTTGTCTCATGTGCTAAGACCCCACCCAGAGGCCACCACCTCCAGAAAGCCTCCCAGTTCTTCACCTCTCCGGCTGTCCTGTTTCATTCTACAACGACTCTAAGGGCCCACCTTCCTCTTTCTTTCAAGTCAGAGGCCATCACCATAGAGCTGCCCGTGCTGGGCCCCTCTCCACCCACCCAGAACAAACCCACCACTTCCTTGGCCTTGGTCCTTTGTCCATAGGTATCCCAAGTCATCAGGCTCTGGCCCACAGCCTCCTAGGATAGGTCACCTTACTAGAGGCAGCTATGAGAACACACTGCTGGTGGCTGGCCTCTTGGGGCCTGCTCTGGAAGATCCTGTTTCCAGGCTCATGAAATATGCAGGACAGGAGACTAGGGTACTACAGGGCCAGGCAAGGAGAGGCAGACATGGACACCTGTGCCTCAACTTTCTGTAGGCTAGAAGTACCCACAGTGAAATATACACAAGGCAGCTGACACAGAACTAATATAGGAAGGGAGCCTTGCTTTTGTAATGTGTATATTTAAGTTAAATGTCTTCTAAAGTTACATGCCCAAGAGGAAGGGAGGATGAGTGGTGGTGGACATAGGTGGGCTGTGCTGCCTGCACCTGGGCCCACATTTCAACAACCTGAGTTCAATGTCAGCTGCTCTCTGAGTTAGAAAGTTTATTTCGGTCAAAATTCTAGACACCATTTTGCACAGGAGAAGCTACCTCCACCCAGGGCCAGCGGCCAGCCCTGGTCCCCATAGCCTTGGTGGTGCTATGGGGTCATTCCACAGATACTCCAAAGCTCCCCTTGGTCTCTGCTTTTGCCTCTTCCACACCAAGCTCCTCCAGGTCCCAATATCCCCAAGGCATGGCCACTCACTCCCTCTGAGGCTGCTGAGGGGCTAGGCACAGAGGGCCCATGTTTAAAGGCCTGTGCCCAGCACTGAGGTTTGTCTCTAGCTCTGCTCTTGCAAAGATGCCTGAGTGGCCATGGTCCACCACGTGTGTGTTCTGTTAGGTGCATGCAGGGCATCCTGGAGGCTCCCCACAGGAGGTATGTACTCTTAAGTTTCATAAACCTAAAATGTCAAAATGCCTTCCCTAGAGGCCACCCTACTGTTCATCTGGGTCCTTATCCCAAGACCTGTTTTTAAGAGAAGAAAGCCAAGTACAGACCCTGTGAGGACTTTCTACCTTCTGGGAGAATGTGTACATATGTATGCATGTGTATATATAGATATGTGTGGACATAAACATATATCCCCACACATAAACACACACACATATACATGCATGCACATGCGAACACATATGTACACAATATACACGTGTATATAATACAGCAATACACTACAAATACATAAACATGTGTACAACACAGATACATACACATATACACACAACACGTGCACATCCACATCACACATATAAGTTATACTCATCTGCATACAACACAACACATATATAACAAATGCACATACACATATGAACTACATGCACACATACATAAACATACTCACATACCCAGGTGAACTGTGTTGACCTCTGGGGAGGAGGAAAAACTCCCTTTTATTCTGAGCTCTTTGGAACTGTATAAATATTTCACAGCTATACAGTCAGTCGTAAGGAACATTCAGAGACAGGAATGAGCACCATCAGTGGCAAAGCCTTACCTCTCCCAAACCTCAGCCCTTAGCACTCCAGCCTGTGCCCCTGCTGTCTTCATACCCATTTAAAGTGGGTAAACTGAGGCTCAGTGAGGAAGGCTCCTTATCCAAAGCCACATAGCAAGTGAGGACTGGGCTGGGATTTGAACCTAGGCTCCAGGGCTCTGAAGCCCTGGCAGCTGACACCATTGTACCCTTAGGAGTTAGGACCACCCTATGGGGACTGAGCCCTTACAGGCTCACTGCCTCAGGCTCCAGCTGTGTGACAACAGGACAGCTGGCCCTGCTCTGTGCCCCAATCTCCCGTATGTGCCATGGGGCTGTGCAGCAGACACCCAGGATGGCCTCAGAGTCCCCAGATGGCCAGCACAGGCCCTGGTCCATGCCCCTCTCCTGGTTAAAGGGTGCTGCAACCCATCAGCCATCTGCTTCCTGTTCAATCTGCATGATAAGGAGCTCCAGCCCAGGCTGTGGGCCAAGGGGATGGGAAGGTTTCTCCCAGGTCAAGCCTTGGCTTACCAAAGCTCTGACTGAGGCCTTGACAACATGTGTCCTCTCAGCTGGCCTCAGTCTTTCCAACTGTATATCTGGGGCCACACTCTGGGAAATTCTGCCATGCACAAAGTGGGAAGGTAAGTTACTCTCCCATTTGATAGACCAGGAGACTGAGACTCAGAGGGTGTTTGCCCAGGGCCACGTTGAGGGAGGGACAGGAATTTGAACCCAGGATTATGTGTTCCAAAGCTTAGGGCTAGAACATAATAGTTGGCATCCAGCCTGGGCAATGGGACTACTGCGGTTGTGTGGGCTGACAGGAAGCTTCACATAGGTGGGCAGGGACTGCAGGGCTGATGTGCTTCTTATCTGTAACCTTACTGCTCTGGGTTTTGGAGCCAGGCAGGGCACAGGTGAGCCCCATGGAGGGCAAAACCAACCCCTCAGCCCTGGGCAGTTTCTGCTGCTTTGGAATGGGTCTGAGAGTGGCTGGAGGCCCATCCCCCACAGGTTAGAGAGCCCCATGGGCCTGACTAGATGCTAGCAACTACACCAGTACCCTCTGCCAAGACCTGTGCCCAAGGCCTGGGCAGTTCAGGGAATAAATACACTGGTTAATGTGTTCCTAGGGGACTGCCTCAAAACCTCCACAGAACCAGGGGCTGGAGCAAGGCCAGGGATTTTTCCTCTAAAAGGAGGCTTGGTGAGGGGCAGAGGCTCTGTGGGGAGGCTCCTGGCTGGTTCCCATGCTACCTTTTGTAGACGTCAGCCTCGCCCTCAGAGGCTGCACCTGTGGGGGCCAGACCACATGGTCCCAGGGCCTCTCCCCTGAGTGTCTTCAGCTTGGGCAGCAGAGGGGCTGGCACAGCAGAATTTGAACCAGAACTGCTGCATTCATGTTACACTGGACACAATGTAAATGGGTTCTCTGGCCCACCCAGGGCTTGGATGGGAGGAGATGGGCGGGGTGGGGTGGGGTGGTGGCCGTGGCCAATAGCTAGAGCCCACAAATATGGTGAAGTGCATCGGTCCCTCTTCTGAGGACCTGCAAAGAGTGCAGAGCAGTGATAGCACCTCCCCTGTCACCACTGATCCTGCCATACCACTGACAGGCAGAGTGACCATTCTTTGCCTCAGTTCCTCATCTATAAAACAGGCAGACAGGGATATGGAGGGAGTTGAATGGGGCACAAAGCAGGGAGTGGCAAGGCAGGGATGCTCCTCCTCCTTGGTACCTGGCTGTCTTGAAAGACTCCACCTCTCCAATGAACTCCACCAACTCATAATTAGCTACACGTGCACAAAATAACATTAACAAGGAAAAGAAAGGGCAGCCCCGGGGCACAAGTCGTCCTGAGCTAGTAGGGCCCAGGGCAGCCATCAGGGCTAAGTTGTCTGGCTGCTCAGGGGTTCTTCCCCTCAAGCTCAGTAGATACCAGCTGACTGTGGGGAGACCTGAGAATTGAGGACCCCACTTCCCTCCCACCATGTGTTAGGACCTACCTGGGGTTTCAAGCATCCCTCATCTGACCCACCAGTGTGGGAGCATAAACAGCTGGGCCCAGCCCCCAGATGCCACAAAGACAGGGTGGGGCTGGTTTTGGAGCCTAGACATCTTAGGCCCATGCCTGCAGTGTCCCCCACCCAGCTGGCCCAGGAAGCAGCCTCTGAAGAGGGTCTCCCAGCTCCATGTCTGGCAGGAAACTCCAGCAAGACACAGGAAGTACCAGGGGGCGGCTCCCCATGGCAGCTGGGCTAGGGGCTGGGCCAGGCAGGGCCTACTTTCTTCAGACTCAGCACTGGTCAGGAGTATCCCTGAAGCCACGTTAGGGTCAGCTTTTAGAACTTGACCCAGAACCTATCAGCCTCGGGAACTGCCAGGAAAGCAGAAGTGAAGAAAAGAGGAAAATTCCCCCTGAGCAGCTAAGGTCATTCAAGGCTGTCCATACAGGGCACAACTAGCTCCCAAGGACTAGGCCTCTTGGGCTAATGTGGCCCCAGGAATCTTCACCTTTCAGTGATGTGAAGGGGAGGGGGGCAAGGCTGGCACCAGAGGGCTTGTTCCAGCCATATCCTGGCCATCTCCTTGCAACTGATCACCTCACTGCTTCAAGATACCCTGGGGCATGACACAATTAGGGGCCATTTCCACATTAAAATTGTTTACAATTCCTTCTGCTTCCAGCCAAAAGTGGATTGACTTAATCCCTGGGCCCTCATGTGAAGGAATGTGATTGGGTATGGGCAGAGCTTTCCCAGAGAGTCTGGTAAAGGCTAAATGGCTGATGTACATGAGGTGCTCAGCTCAACAGAGCCCAGCAGGGCCCCAAAACTTAGGATGTTTGGCTGGGCATAGTGGGTCATGTCTATAATCCTAGCACTCTGGGAGGCTAAGGCAGATGGATTGCTTGAGCTCAGGAGTTTGAGAGCAGCCTGAGCAAAAGCAAGACCCTGTCTCTAAAAATAGCCAGGCATTGTATCGGACACCTTTAGTCCCAGCCACTCAGGAGGCTGAGGCAAGAGGACTGCTTGAGCCCAAGACGTTGAGCTTGCTGTGATGCTACAGCACTCTAACAAGGGTGACAAAGTGAACCCCTGTCTCCAAAAAAAGAAAGAAAAATTGGGATGGCAATGCCAAGTGCTAGGATCAGATCCGAGCATCTCATGTATATCAGTCATTTAGCTTTTACCATGACTCTCTGGGGGCACTACTATCACGTCCATTTCATAGATGAGAAACTGAAGCAGATGCTGACATCTTATGCCCAAAAAATAGTGAAGCAGGGGTAGGAAGAGGATCAGGGTATTGGGCAGGCCTGGGGTCCCTGGCCTGGGTGAGCAGAGTGGCCCTCAAGAGGTCTCCCCTGCAGGAAACCTGCTGCCTGTGACCAGACACTCCGCAGGAGAAATATGCTCATTATTCTCACAGCAGCTCACAGCCCTTGTACAGGTCTCCAGCCACCAGACCTGCAAGTGGGCCCATCTACCTGGCCTCCTACCCCCCACCTCCTGCCCAGCCCTGCATATTCTCAACAGTCCAGTCTCTGGGCCTTTGTTCCTGCTGTTCCATCTGCCTGGATGTCCTTCACACATCTCAGAGGGCCAGAATCACCCCATGCCTATCCTCCACGGCCTAGTGGCCTAGCACCAATGTCTCCACCTCCACAGGAAGACTTCCTGACCCCTTTGTCCACCCACCGTGGTGGCCTGCCATCCCCTTGGGAATTCCACACTTTTGCCTTGGCTTCTCTCACCTGTCCAGGCTAGTCTGCTCTCCAGTCATAGTTCAGTGTTCAGTGGGGTAGGTCCCAGTGTCTGGTCCCAGAGTCAAGACAGGGATCCCTGAACAAACCCAGCACTATCTCTCCTGGGCCTAAGATGTTCCTAGACCCCCTCAGTGGACACAACCCATCTTGCTGCCTGCACAGGTGAACAGAGACGGTGTTGAGCAGAGGGGATAGCCCTGGCAAAGTCAGTGGTGTGGGACAAGCTGAATCCCTTCATTTCAAACTAGTTTTCAAACCACCTGCCCCTGTTTGTTACTTGATTTGCTCGGAACCAGCCCGAAGGCCAGCAAGGATCACTTGTTCTCCCTTTTTTTTTTTTTTTTTTTTTTGAGACGGAGCCTCAAGCTATCTCCCTGGGTAGAGTGCCATGGCATCACGCTCACAGCAACCTCCACATCCTGGGCTCAAGCGAGTCTCCTGCCTCAGCCTCCCAAGTAGCTGGGACTACAGGCGCCCATCACAACGCCCGGCCATTTTTTGGTTGCAGCCATCATTGTTGTTTGGCGGGTCCGGGCTGGGGATTCGAACCCGCCACCTTAAGTGTATGTGGCTGGCGCCTTAGCCGCTTGAGCCACAGGCGCCGAGCCTGTTCTCCCTTTTTAAGACCAAGTATAGAAGGCCCAGAGACTTGCACCTCCCCCAGGACACAGCCAGAGGTTCCTGCCCCTGCCCATTGCTCCAAAGTGGTCACACACTGGGGTAGGGCTGGGTCCCTGGGGGTTCACATACTGGTCAAATTCTATGGTGTGATGGCCCCTTTCAGTCCTTACTTTCCTCTAAACCAGAGACAAATTATCTCTGAAACCTCAGGGCCCCCTCTCCCTGCACTTCCTGGGGGCCCTCCTCCCTGAACATGGCCTGTTCCCATAACATTGGCCTGTTTATCAGCACCTGGGCAGCGTGTCTTTGCCCCAGTCTAGTCCACACCATTGAGAAGCCTGGAAAAACCCAGCAGGCTGCTGTTCTCTGCCCCCATCCCCAGGGTCAGAAAATGAAAGAATGTCCAAAGTCAACAAGTCATCAGAGGGCCATGCTAGGACTTTGCAGCAAACACAAGACACTCAATAAGTGATGGATGAAGAAGTCTGGGGCACAGGACCCTGGCCAGGACCCTACAGTAGCAGGGGCTGTAAGTTGAGGGGGAGGGAAGGTTGAGGGTACACCAGGTCTATTGTGTGTGTGGGGTCAGCGACCACTGCCAGAGACTGTCCCACTCCCACAGCCCTCTAGGCCCAGCAGGGCAAACTCTGAACAGGCCCCCAGAGCCTGTGGGCAGACACCTTGAAAGCTGTGTGTGATGTCTCTTGCTTCTCAAGCCAGGTGAGTGGAGCAGGGACTGCAACAGGCCCCAAGTTCCCCCATCAGGGCACGCATAAGATTGTGTGGGCACCGTAGGGTGATGTAACTGTCTGCCCGCTGCTGGCCTGAAGCCGGAGGCTGCGACTCCTTCTCCACCCACCCGGGAGCTCAACGCGTGGTGGAGGAGGTGGTACCCTGCGGCTGAAGTTAGAAGGGTGGAGCGGAAGGTAGCGGGAGGCCGGGTTGGGGGGGGGGTCTTGGACCGCAGAAGGAGCGCAGTACGCCAACCGCCAAGGGGCCGGACAGCAGGGCGCCTGCTCGCCCCACGCCCGCGCGCCCACTCACCAGCCCGGGTAGCCCGAGTCCCCGAAGCCACCTCTCTGGCCCTCGACGGGGCGGGAGGGAACAGGCCCGGGCTTGACGTGTCCCACTACCCCGCAGTGCGGACGCGGCGCCTATGGGGCGCTGTGCCCACAGGTGCCCGGGGGAGCCGCGGGCATGGGGCCCAAAGAGGGCGGTGCTGGCCAAGGTCACACAGCGGTGGGGAGTTTTCTTACCGAGGCGTCTGGGGAAGCAGGCGAGCCTGGCCGCAGGTCGCCGTTGAGCTCGTACTCCTCGGGCCCTGAATCCATGGTGCGGCCGCCCGGGCCACCTGGTTCTGGGCCTGAGCGCGCCCGGGCGTCTGCCGCCGGACCCCTGGCTGCGCGCCCGGCCCCGGCCCGCCCCCAGGCCCGCCTCCAAGCCCGCACAGCTGCGAACAGCCACCCGCAGACTCCGCCTCCACCCGGGGCGGGGCCCAGGCCTTGGAGCCCAGAAGCCTGTAGCGCTCTGGCCTTAGACCATCGGCCCACCGGCTTGAGAAGCTCCTGCGAGGCTCCTCCAGGGAGAAAGGGCTAGGTGCGCTCCAGCCCTGCATGATCGTGGACAAGGCAACCTACTTCACCCACTCCCGCCGAGCCAACGTTGTAGCTTACACTCTTTTATTCTATAAAGCGTGGCCAAGAACCAACCCTTCCCTGGCCACTTGGCAAACTCCCTGAAGGCCAGAGGGCGTTGCCGCTGCTGCGGTGTTTGGGGTTTTTCCTAGGCAGGGTTCACTTCGGGGACCGCCGATGTCTCCAGCACTGCGTCCGCCCTGCACATAGTAACCGAGTAAGTCCTGCCTCCCCTGACTCTTGGCCACGTTGGCACGTGACTCTCCACTGCCTCAGTGTGGGCTTTCCTGCCTGGGAGATGGGGGTTGTGAGAGCCCCCAGCACGGGCTGCTGGAGGGGTAGGAGGGAGGCACACATCATCAGCGTGAGTCTTCTGGCCCTCCTTGGTGTCACCCTCCCCCTGACGCGTCCTAGCAGCCTCTGGGTCCGAGGGAGGGAGGCAGGACCTCCTTACCCTGAGGCAGCACCCTGTGGTGCTAGCTGTTAGAATCCTGAAGAGCATGTGAATCTTCCAGCCCTTGATTCAGTGGCCCCTACTTTCCCAGGATGGGCCTCTCCCCAATATGGGAAGCCAGGTAGGATGCAGAGGTGATTATCTTCCCCAGGAGGGTATGGTCATGCTTCAGGAGCCTGGGGTGAAGGCTGGGCCACTGTGTTCTCCCATTCAGGGTCTGAGAGTGACCCCCACCTCACTCTTATATCCCGTTGCTTTTTACCTGCCCACCTTTGCCTGGTGGCACTCCAGACTCTGCATTATTTCATGTATCTGCTGATGCCTTCACTAAGTAGCCAGGCTTTGTGGCCGGCGCCTGTGGTCCCAGCTACTTGGGAGGCAGAGACAGGAGACTCACTTGAACCCAGGAGTTGGAGGTTGCTGTGAGCTGTGATGCCACAGCACTCTACCCAGGGTGCATAGCTTGGGGCTCTGTCTCAAAAAAAAAAAAAAAGAACTGTTTGATCCTCCCAAGCTTCCTGGGGAGGTCAGCCTGCTGGGATTCTGCATCCCAGAGCTGTTACTCAGTAGCTATGTTGTGGCTTAACCTCTCTGTGCATCTGCTTTTCTGTGCTGTTAGCATAAGGCTGGAGTTTGGTCAAGGCCATGTGAACATGATCTTTTTTCCCCTCCCATAAAGAAACAAGAGCAGAGATGTTAAGCAGTGGTGTCCAAGCTCCTTAAGGTAGCCTGAGTCCCAGCCTAGCCTGGAGCTAGAGGCTACTGTATGTCAGGACTTGTTCCAGGTGCCGGGGGGGGGGGCTGGAACAGGCAATGAGAGTCTGCCTTTGGGGAGCCAGTGGGGACCAACAGTGAAGCAGGGGCATGGAGCCTAGGTGTGTCACTTCTTGTCTTACTGTCGGCCCTGGGAAGTGGGCATTCTGCCCTCAGCTAAGGGGAGGAAACTGAGGCACAGCTGGGAAAAGCCCAGCCAGACATGCTCAGCCCAGGAGGTCATGCTCAGAACTCCTGAGGAGGTTGTGTTGTCTCCTGACTCACTGGCCATTCCTTCTAGTGGGATCTTCCCAGCCAGCAGGCTGGACAGGTAGCCACCCAATAGGTGTTGGAACTCAGTGCCTGCCTCACTGTGAGGACCTCATGCTCTTCATCTTCCTGTCCTGTGCCTTGCTCCTGCTGGGGGACAGGGTAAGGGTTTGTTTTGTTTTGTTTTCATTTTTGTTTTTTTGAGACTGAGTCTTACTCTTTTGCCTCAGGCTAGAGTGCATAGCATCAGCCTAGCTCACAGCAACCTCAAACTCCTGGGTTCAAGCCATCCTCCTCCTTCAGCCTCCGAAGTAGCTGAGACTAAAGATGTCTGCCACAATACCCCACTAATTTTTTCTGTTTAGTAGAGATGGTCTCATTTTTGCTCAGGCTGGTCTCAGATGTCTGAGCTCAAGTGATCCACCTGGCTTGGCCTCCCAGAGTGGTAGAATTACAGGTCTGAGCCACAGCCTGTGTCTGGCCTACTGGGTGGCCTCTTCCTAGGCCAGTTCAGAGCTCTGATGGCACAGAAAATACAAGTCACCCTAAGGATTCTTCAGAAAAGGGGATCTTCTACTTCTAGGCCCTGTTCCTGACCCCTGAACACATCCATACCACCTGTGGCAGGGGCAAGCTGGGGGCAGTAGGGTGCCCAGAGCCCTGGCCAGATTCCAAGTCTCCACATACCTTCTGAATGATGGGACCTGGTTGCTTGGTCTCTGTTTCTTCATCTGCTCATTCTTCAGTGCTTTGGCCATTTAGAGGAGCTGGGGTCAAGGGCATATAGAGAATAGCTTGGGAGGCCAGGTAAGCTCATCCAACCACAGACCCAAGTCCCACAGTCCCCAGCTAAGACCGTCAGGCCTCCCTTGGGCTGGACTGCCCACCAGGACAGGAGGTAGGGAACGTGTGAGCATAAGCAGGACAGCCGGCACTGCTAAAGGCAGCTCTTCTCAATGGGCTCCCCTCATGAAGGAGGAGCTGTTGTTGACCCACTTCATAGCTGAGAAACTGAAGCTCAGATTGTCACTGCCTCAGCTGCTTCAGAAGACATCTCCAGGGCCAGGTCTGGGCATGGTGGCTTGTTGTGGTGGTGGTTACTGTTATTCTCACATAACCCAGGTCACTACTGGCTCTCGCAATTATTCACAAGCTCCTGGAAATCCAGATTTTTAAATGTTGGCATCATCCACACAAAACAACCCTTGCCCCTCCCTGTATGGTACAAACTCCTGACCTGGGGGGTAAGTGCTGATTCATGAGGCCCCTCCTGGAGGGGAGCAGAGAGGGGATACCACAGAGAAAGCACTTTACAATCAGAAAGGGACCTGAGAGCTTCAGGGGAGCCCAGGGACCCAGGGAGGATTAGGGAGGGGAGGTAGGGACTGAGGATGATAGGATGAGAAGGTTTGGTGGGTGACAGGCCCCATCCTGTCATGTTCTCTCCTTTGGGCCATGTGGCAGCTTTGTGTTGTGAGGCTCATTAGTACCATCTTCTGAGAGGAAGCCAAGAAGTTTGTGGCATAAAATTGGGAATCTCCTCTCTCAGCTTCAGTGTCCTCAGCTGTGAATAGGGGGTGGAGTTGCACTCTTCTTGGGGCTCCTGGGAAGAGATCGGGTGTCAAGGCTTAGGCTGAGCAGGGCCTTGTCTTCCTGCTGCCCTTGTCTTCAGGCGAGGGATTTCCCAGTGTCTGCTGTGTCATCCTCATTTGCCTGGGAAACGTCTGTTTTCCCTGCTGTGCTCAGGGCTGTTGATCAGACTGTTCTTTGTTGGAGCTGATCCAAGACAGTCTTAAAGGGACAATGCCTGCTCTGGTCCCCTCACCATCCACCTGCTTTCAAGTTTTCCTGGAGACATTGAGTGCATGAGCCTTCCCAGGCCAGTTCAAAGCACTGACCCTGAGCTGAGGGAGGTGTCCTCAGGAGAGACACAGAGGGTGGCAGGGAGGGATGGACTGGCAGGGATGAAACAGCTCTGTCGGCTGTGCTTCAGGAGAGACATCGTGTGTGTCATGCACACACGCACTGTCTGTTTGCATGGGGGCACCAGGCCTAACAGCTGGTGTCTCAGGCTGCTTCCCTGGCACCCAGGGAAGTTCAGTGAGTCCCTCTCCCCCTCATAGGAATCTAGTTGATTCTTCTGGGGCTAGTGTATGTTAAGTTCAAATTTACCCCATCCGATGAGCTGTGTGGCTTAGGACACAGCTGTAGAATTGGGATGCAAGTTGGAATGCAAATTGGGATGCATGTAAGAGCCACAGAGGTCTCATCTGAGCCCATTCCTCATGGCCCATTCCTCATCTCCGGTGAGTGGCTCCATCTTACTGACCAAGAATGGGGTCCCAGCAGGGCAGAGGACTGGCAAGGACTTATTACCTGGAGCAGGTCCTGAGGATGCAAACTGAAGGCCTGGGCCTTTCTGCCTTATCCACGCTGTGCCAGGAGTAGGGACTACGCCTGACCTGAGCACCCCCACTACCGTGGGAAGCACACATGTGTCACTCATGTTCTGAGAACATGCACTGAAAGCATCAAGCTGTTAAATATCAGCGGGTGAAATGGATCCTATTTTCATAAACAGGGAGCCTTTGAAAGCAGCTAAAGCCTGGTCACCATCTCTGAGGGTCTTGGAGGCAGAGATGTAATTGCCATTTCACAGAGGGAGAAAGCAAGGCAACCCAGCTGCAAAAGCCAGGTGGCTCTAAATGGCACCTAGCCATCCTGCCAGTACATGCCAGTACCAGGGAGAATGTGAGGAGGAGGGGGCTGGCAGTTGATCGGGGCAATGGGAACTCACTGTAAGCCAGTGGTATTGCCACCTTTGGGGGCCCTTACCTGGCATCAGGATGGGCCCAGGATTTTGCATTTCTTTCCTTCTTTTTTTTTTTTTTGAGACAGAGTCTCACTTTGTCAGCCTCAGTAGAGTGCTATAGCATCACAGCTCACAGCAACCTCAAATTCTTGGGCTCAAGAGATTCTCTTGCCTCAGCCTCCCAAGTAGCTGGGACTACAGGTACCAGTGGCTATTTTTAGAGATGGGGTCTCACTCTGGCTCAGGCTTGTCTCGAACTCCTGAGTTCAGGCAATCCACCTACCTTGGCCTCCCAGAGTGCTAAGATTCCAAGCATGAGCCACCGTGCCCCCACCTAGGATTTGCATTTCTACTAGATATCTCTGAGGCTACAGCTCCCCTGAGGTCAGTGCACAAAGCCAGAAAGTGGGGAGGCAGGCCAGATGGAGTGGACACCCTATTTCTGGGATGATGGGGGAAGGAAAGCCAGGCCTGTGAGGAGATGCCATGCCATTATCTCCATGCTAAAAACAGGACAGCAGAGGTTCTAAGAGCTGAGGAACTCGCCTACGTCACCAGGTAGGGCTCAGTGGGAGTGGATAGCACAGGGGGTCAGGATGATAATGGGCCAGGTGATATGTGGCTAGCGCTGTGCAAGCATGTGATCATCTTACACTGTCTCCTCCAGGCTGCATGGTGAGGCATGGATGGTTTTAGAAAGCTACTGAATACCAGAAACAAAGTAGATGTCCACCACAAGGAAGTGGCTAAGTGAACTGCCATCTGCATTCTGGAATATTAGGCAGCTGCTAACAGAGCAAGCAAGAGCAGGCCAGCTGTGGATAGAGACAGGGAGGAGCAGAAAGCCAGCCCCAGCTTCCTCTGTTGACCCCCTGGTCTGTCCCTTTCCCTTTGTACATCCATTTCTCCTAAAGGGGCTCCTGAGGGCCAGGCTGGGCAGATACCACTTTGCAGTTACTGCAATCTATGTCCAACAAAACCCTTGTCCCCAGATAATAGAGTAAAGTTGCTGTGAAAGTAGTTTTTTCTTTCTTCATCAGTCACAGACTGCTTACATCCAGCTCCACCAGTGACTTCCCAGAATCAGAGTTGCATTTACCAAACTTCCTTACAGCCAGCCATACCCTTGTAACTACATTCTGGCAATGAAAGGGGTGTTCCATCAGGGAAGGAACCTTAAAAGAAGGGGTGTGCCATTTTTCTTTTTTCTTTTTTTTTTTTTTT
>NW_003852483.1:7430325-7446049 GCF_000181295.1 Otolemur garnettii | reverse complement strand
AGGCGCCCGCCACAACGCCCGGCTATTTTTTGGTTGCAGCCGTCATTGTTGTTTGGCAGGTCCGGGCTGGGGATTTGAACCTGCCACCTTAGGTGTACGTGGCTGGCGCCTTAGCCGGTTGAGCTATAGGCGCCAAGCCACCATTTTTCATTAATTGTTCCAACCTGCCAAGTGAAAAATGGATGTAATGGCTGGAGCTCTAACAGCCACATTGTATCATGAGGATACTTGGGCATGGGAGCCTCAAATAGCAAAGCCAAAGACAGCAGGGCTGGTGCAGTGGTTCATGCCTATAATCTGAGCACTCTGGGAGGCCAAGGCAGGCAGATTGCCTGAGCTCACAGGTTCCAGACCAGCCTGAGTAAGTGCAAGACTCCATCTCTAAAAAATAGCCAGGCATTGTGGCAGGCTTGCCTCAGTCTCCTCCCAGCTACTTGGGAGACTGAGACAAGAGAATCGCTAGAGCCCAAAAGTTTGAGGTTGCTGTGTGCTGTGACGCCACTGCACTCTATTGAGCGCAACAAAATGAGACTCTGTGTCCAAAAAAAAAAAAAAAGCCGAAGGCGGAAGAAAACTGCATTTACAAAGATTGGGAACATAGCCCTTCCCTGGGGTGCCCACCTCCAGACTTCTTCAGTGTAAGAAAAAGATCTTGTTTGCATGCTGTTGTGATTTTTTTTTTCTGATATAGCTGATCTCAATCCTATTTTGAAATAGTGAGTTATATTATTAGGTCACTGGCTGGCTTACGTCCCTCTGACGGCTTCCCATGAGAATCCTCACTCTCGCAGCCTGCAGGAGCCATTCCCCTGCTCCCCTTATGTGCCCCCTTCACTCCAGGCCTGTCTTTTTGTTCCATTGACTCCTTTCTACCTCAGAGTCTTTGTCCTCCTTCTCCTGAATATTCTGCTCCAGTTCTCCACATGGCTGGCTCCTTCCTGTCACCTGAGCACACCTGGATCAGTGCCTGAAAGCCCATGTGTTTGTGTTTGACCCTCCCCCTGCTCCCCACCAGGCAAGCATATTGGTGATAGTCAATCCAGAAGGAAGGAAAATCTACCTCAAAGCCCTTAGGCACTGCCGACCCTATGCCCACCACATAGATGAATGCTTGAGGCATGGCCTGGCCATGTCCCCTTTGTCCAGCCTTCAGGTACCGTGCCCTGGTTTCCCTAGGTTCAGTCTGCTCAGCCCAGCCCTTGCCCAACAAACCACTAATGACAGGGGCTGCCCAGGCCTCTTATTCTTGGTCCTGACATCAACCGCTGACTCAGCCCACGAAGCCACTGGGCCACAGAGTGTAGGAGTGAGGATGGGTATCTGGCAGGTCAAGTGGTTTGTGGTTTGGCCAGGGGACATTCACAGGCCATTTAGGTCTAGTCTAGATACCTCTCCCTTCCTCTCCCCAAACTCCAAGTTGAGCTTAGCCTTATTTGCTGGATCTGCTGAACTTGGCCTGTCCAGGGATTGGGCTGGGCTGGGGCCCAATGCTGGGGCAAGGCAACATCTTTTCCATAGTGAACTGGGTCTCAAAGCTTAGTGCCTGGCCCAGAGCTCAGTGCACAGTAACTGAGAGACCAACACACGCTGTGTCCAATGGCAGTGACACCCTCACACCTAGCCAATAGGCCCCGGCTTCCCTTTCCCTGGTGCCCAGGGCCAGAGCCCTCCTTCTACTCCAAGTTGCAGGCACCTCCTCTTGGAAGTCCCCTGGTTCCCTTGAGGGGTGTCCTTTGCACACACATACCTCCCCCACTAGGTCCACAAACCTCCTCTTCCCATCATTAGCCCCTTTCCCTGGACACTGCCTCACCCACCTCCCAAGACTCAGGAGGCTAAAGGGGAGCTGTGGCACTTTCCACCTGTCAGGAGCATCCAGAGCTAGTTATGGCTGTTTTCCCAAAGAGTATGAGGAAGTGGAGATACTACCAGCAAGAGGCCAAGTATAGAAATAGCAATCGTTGCTAATGACACCAGGGCCAGGCTTGGGGTGCATTATCTCACTAAGGGGTTGTGGAGGGGTGAAAACTGAGGCTCTGATAGCTGAGATTTGGGCCCAGGTCACCTAAGTCCAACCTGTGCACCCTCTGCCTGCCATAGATAGGTGCCAAAAGCTACTGCATGGCCATGGTGAAGCCTTTTCCTGTCTTCCCTAGGGAATCGCAGCCCACCACAGACCCAAGGCTGACCCCTGGCTTCCTTAGTGGGGTGGGGGGAATGTCCACAGGTAATAGAAACTTCAGGTCCATGCCACGGATTCCTCCTTCCCCGTCTGTCTCTGTGCTATGGCAGGGAGGGGATAGCAGTCAGCCTGTGCCTTTAACCATAAGCCAAACACAACACCACAGCCCATGGTCAGAGTTTTTTCTCTGCCCTGTTTCTGGGCAGGATAGTAGTTTTCAAACTTGAATACACATCAGAACCCCTGGTGGGTAGAGCTCACTGATCCCTAGTCCCAGAGGCACTGGTGCTGCAGGCCCGGGGACCCAACTCTGAGGTGAGCCTTGGGTCAGGTTGTATATCAGGCCAGAGCACGGCCAGGCCCAGCGCCCAGCGTCTCACACAGACCCTCTGCTGTAAAAGGAAAGGCCTAAAAAGGATCCTGTTCTAAGCCCCATAGTTGGCCAACATGTTTTTATGCTGGTTGGGGTTATTGTGAGCAGGCTGGTGATGTCCTCACAGGGTCAAGTCTGGGGGTTGGTAAGTACATTTAGTCCAACTGGTAAACAAGTGTCTCTTTTGTCATGGTCTGAGTTACGATAACCTTGAAAAGCCATAGTCCCGGATGACTTTATTTGCTAAGAGTGCAACTGCAGATGTCCAGGACAGGGAGCAAATGGGCTTAACTTTAACTATGCCCTTCGCCCTCTGCCCTCCACCCCCCAGCTAACTGTCTGCTTTGAAGACTAGTCTGTGCTTCCCAGTCTGAAAGCATTGGCCTCCACAGCTGCTTCTTCTAAGCTGTCCAATAACCTCTGGTTTCTTTCCTTCCTTTTAACCAAGGCTGATAGGAAGGATTTGGAAATTGAGATATTCTAGTCTCAGTAAGTAGATGGGAAGGCCTGGGGTATAAAGAGGCCTTCTCAGGAAAGGATCCATGGACTTGTCCCCATCAGAGCAGGTCAGGTGTCCCCTTGTAGCCAGGCATAGGGTGGGGCTGACTGACCACAGAGGTTCATCCTTTGTCTCTGCTGCTCAGGCAGTTCAGGGTCTGGTGGATTCCAATAGGTAGAGCAGTCAGAGCACTTGGGTCCCAGCCCCGTATCAGAAACAGGTTTGACCAAGACCCAGGCCTCTGTTTGTGACCTGCCAGCCTCTCTGTGGAGCAGCTGCCTGTCCGCCCTATGGATAATGCCTGTGTTGTGAAGAACCCACAGCCTCTGGGGCAGTTCCCCAAATGCCATGTTTCCTGTCTCTGGCTCTGACGGCATCTCGGCTGGCAGGGGGCCAGGCCCCAGCAGGCTTATTGCTGGGCAGAGACCAGGGCAGTGTTGAGTCTGATTGAGGGCATTTCACGAGTTGATGAAAACCCTTCCAGCACAAAGGGGCATTTATCAGGAGGGGATGGCGTGTCTCATTCTAAACGCAGGAAGGACAGAAATAGCCTTTCACAGAGCGCCAGCAGGGCTGGGCTTGCCTGCTCTGGAGGGTGTCAGTTTCCTGACTACTTCTCCAAGCTGTGCAACTTATTCATATTTACTACCAAGTTACTCAACTTGTCTTGGACAGGGGACTGCCAGATAACTCTCCTGTTAAAATGTTTAGAGAGGGGCAGGGAGAAAAGGGAGGTGGAAGGAGAAGGAAGAGATACAGAAACAGAAACAGAGGGAGGGATGGAAGAAACAAGAAAGAGAGAAAAGAGGAAGAGAGATGGAAACATAGGTTAAGTCTCCATTGGGATGCCCTGCCTCAGTGGTTCCTCATGATATGAATAACATGAATTTATGTCTCACCTGACATCCAAGGGTCTACACAATATGGCTTCAACTTCCTCCTCTCAGAAGGTGAGAACAGACAGCCTCACACTCCAGGAAGAAAGTGACTTACATGCCCCCCCCAAATGCCCATCTTTCTCAGCTTGTACAGCTTTGGTTGTGTTATTTCATCTGTTTATAATGTACCTCAAAATATGTAGATTAAAAAAGAATTCACTCCCATTTGCCAGCTACAAATAACTTTTCTAATTTTAATGTGTTAAAACCAATGCTGGTAATGTTTTGAAGAGGTTAAGAAGTAGTCCAGTTACTAGTAGAGATTAAAAATTCAAAGGTTTAACGAATACAGGATTTATTTTTCTCTCACATGAAATAAGCCTGGAGATAGGCAATCTAAGGCTGGCGTGGTGTCTCTGTCATGTTAGTGGGAATCTCTCTTCTCTGCTCTTCATGGTATATAACTTCAGAGTAACCTCATGACCCGAGATTACTACTGGAGATCCAACCATCACAGCAAAAAGCAGGCATAGGAGGCAATAAAAGACACATTTCCAGTTGCCTGTCCCCTCTTAAGGGAACAGACGACCAACTCAATAAATTCAGCTTACATTTCATTGCTACCCTTTCCCCTTAGAAAAAAATCAGGGCTCATCTCATTCCTGTGGGACATGGGATGAACAACCTACAGTATTTGCCTTGTAAATACAGCTGGTGGAGAGGTGTGCGGCTGATTCCTCTGGAAGACAAATTTTAAAATACATACTAAAGGGAATTAAATATTCATTTCCTCTCATATAGTCTCAAGTCTGTGACATTCTGTTTGCGAAACAACTCAGAGAACAGGGGTCTGGGGAAAGCACACGCATAAATTATCTATTGTCCCATATTCATTAAGTATGACAATTCAGAAATAGCACATTTCCAACATTGCAAAAAACACAAGCACACAATGTACCAACAGAGTGGAAGAGTGTTTACAAAGTAACTTTAGAGCAAAAATGAGATAACCAAGTATACATTCTGTAATTATCACTAGATTGCCACACATCTGGCTGAAGATGAGAACAGAGAGACATTAGGTTTATAAGCAAGGTTTTCTTTTTAAATTTTTGTTATTATAAAAGTATGTTCACTGTAGAAAATTCAGAAAATGGAGGTAAGAAAAAAAAGAAGAAAATAATTATATTGCCCAGAAATAACAACTGTTCATATTTTGATATTGTATCATTGGTAACCACCCCTATGAACCTTAGGAGCACCCAAGGGTAAGTATTTATGTCTTCCTCTTTCATTTGTACATTGGTTGGCATTTGACCAATCAAGCTGCAGGTTCACTCTATGTGTGTCTCTCATTATCCTGAAACCGCCTGGCTCTTGGGGCATGGTCCCTCCCTTATCAGGAGTCAGAAGCTTCCAGAGAGGGAAAGCACTATATGCAAGATGTTGACTTGGAATGTGCCATAGATACTGCTGCCCACTTTCCACTGACCAAAGCAAGATCGATGTGATTGGAAAGTGTCCTTCATCCAAGTGGAAGGAGAAGGGTGTGCACACTTGCAGATGTATAGTCAAATGATCCCAAATATATATCTGTTCACAATTTTCCTATGCTTTTATATAAAGACACTCTTTTTTCTTCTTTTTAAAATCATAACTGTGTATATTGATGCATTTATGGGGTACAGAGTACTGATTTGATATGCAATCTGAAATGCTTACATCAAACTGATGAACATGTCCATCACCTTGCTTACATATTTGTTGTGGTAAGATAATTATATTCTTTTCTTAATAATTTTAAAATGTACCATTGCATTATGGACATTAGATGAGGTTCCACAAAATACCCTCCCTCCTCCTGGCCTTCCTCCTCACCTCCCCTCTTTCTCCTCTTCCCTCCTACTTTCTGGACTATAGTAATGTTTTATCATTCATATGAATGTGTAGGTGATTATATATTGATTTCATAGTAGTATTGAGTACATTGGATACTTCCCCCCCATTCTTGAGATACTTTACTAAGAAGAATATGTTCCAGCTTCATCCAGGTAAATATAAAAGATGTGAAGGCTCCATCTTTTTATGGCTGCATAGTATTCCATTGTATATATATACCACAATTTATTAAAGACACTCTCTTTACCAGTCAGAATCATTCTACCTGTTATTTTGTCACTTAATTATGTGTATGACTACATCTTTTTTTTTTTTTTTGAGACAGAGTCTTACTCTGTAGCCTCCCGTAGAGTGCTATGGTGTCAAATTCTTGGGCTCAAGTGATCCTTTTGCTTCAGCCTCCCAAGTAGCTGGGACTACAGGTGCCCGCTGTAATGCCCAGCAAGTATTTTTTATTTTTAGTAGATAGAGAGTCTTACAATTTCTCGGGTTGGTCTCAAACTACTGAGCTCAGGTGATCCATGCACTTTGGCTTCCCAGAGTGCTAGGATTACAGGCATGAGCCACCATGCCCAGCCTATGACTACATCTTTCCATGTCATAAAAATTTTTCTGTAACATATGACTGAGTGTAATTCTACTTTATGGTCATATCACAATTTATTCAACCTGATGGACATTTATGTTTTCCTTTTCTTTTTTTCTTCTAAAAACAATGTTGTAATAGCTCTCATCTCCTGGTGGTTAAACCTTTGCATACATCCTTGATTGTTTTAAGAATTAATTTCTTTTTTTTTTTTTTTGCAGTTTTTGGCTGAGGCTGGGTTTGAACCCACCACCTCTGGCATATGGGGCTGGCGCCTTACTCCTTTGAGCCACAGGTGCCACCCCAACAATTAATTTCTTAAACTAGATTTATTGAGTAGGTAGCCAGCCTCAAGATGGCCCTGAATGATCCTTGCTTCCAGTGCACACCCTGTATAGATTCCCTTCACAGTAAATCAAAGCTAGTCTGTGTAGCTAATATATTATAGCAGAGGTGATGGTGCATGACTTCTGAGGTTGGATCATAAAAGCATATTCTGGCATCTGGCTTCTGCCTTCCCTCCTAGATCACTCATTTTGGGGAAAGCAAAGTCACCATGACATGAGGATGTTCAACCAGCCCTGAGGAAAACCCTTTGTGGGGAGGAAAGGAGGCCCCCAGCCAACAATAGGCATAAACTTCCTGTGAGTGAATGAATGACTTTGCAAGTGGATCCTCAACCCTAATCAAGCCTTCAGAGTTTGATGAGACTGCAGCCTTAAGAGAGAACCATCCTGTTGAGTCCCTCCTGAATTGTTGACTCATGGAAATTGTTAGAGATAGTAAATGGTTATTAGTTTTTTAAGCCACTAAATTTTAGGGTAATTTGTTGCACAGCAAATTATAAAAAACAGTGAGTGTTTTTGGCCCAAAGAAGGCAAGGTCTGCTGCATTATCAAATAAACCCCGTCATCTTGATGACTAATTAAATAAGGTTTATTTCTCACTCATGCACACTTTTGTGGGTAGGAGGGCTCTCCTGCTTGTCACTCAAGTCCCAGAGGAACAATTCCTTGTTCCAAGTCCCTGGAACAATTCCTTGTTACCAGGGAATTTTAACCTGGTAACAAGTCCTCTCTTCATATTTAGGTGGTGAGAATTAGTAATATGATCACCCCCAACCATATGGGACAGGAAATGTATAGTTGTGTTCCCAATAAGATAACCAAATAAACTTTTAACTTTTGTTTCTGCCCCAGTGTACCAAAATAAATAAAAAGACTACTACATATTTAAATAATAAAACCCTCAGAACTACAGAAATACATATTAAACTACAATTCACAAGTTTTCACTTTCTATAGAATAAACAAAACCCTTTTAAATGTTAGAATATTCAAACTTGCACAATTTCTCTAAGATAAGCACCTGGATACCCACCAATATACATGTTATGTATGTTATCTTGACCAATATATATGTTATCTTGACTTTTCCAGATAACAGATTTGCAATATGTATCAAGGGCCTTTAAAATATTTATATTCCCTGATTCAAATTATTTCACTTCTGGGAATCTATTCTAAAGGAGATATTCTTTAATAAGATAAAAGCTTTATGCATAATTCATCATAGCATTATATGAAGTAATGAAAAATTGTAGGCAACTTAAAGGTATGCCAGAGAAAGGATAAATTATGGCACCTTCATATTCACATACAGAATATGTGCAAGCATTGCAAGATACAATGGAGCATGTCAAAGCTGATGCTACCGTGTTAGGTGGAAAAGACTGCAGAATTAAATAATTGCAATCAGGAAAATACATTTACATAGCAAAGCACTGAAATGTTAACAGTGGTCTTCTCTGGGTGGCAGGACAGGTCTGCCTCCTTTGTGCCTTTGTGTACTTTCCCAGCTTTCCCCAGGGGGCACCTGGCACATTTGTAATCCTGCTGGTCTTTCCCCATCCATCTGTCTATTTGTTGAATAACAAAAACGCCCTTTTTAGAGGACTTGTCTCTAACACATACAGTGTTGTGTGTGTACTTCCGACACAACTTTATGAACAAACGAAAAAAGGAAAAAGAAACAGCTCAAAGTGAAGCTTGGTGTTTTTATTGATTTCTAATCAAAGATTGTGAAGCAATCCTTTCCCAACCCATTTTCCAGGGAGATCTCCCAGCATTCCCGGCTCCACTGGAGCTGAAGGAGCTGGGGGTGCGTGACCACCACCGGAACCAGCGCCCCGCCCACTGCCTGCCCTTCTCTGTGATTGGCTCAAGGGTGGGCTCGTGGCCCAATCACTGCAAAGATGGCTGCAGGAGTTCTTGGGGCATAGGTCTTCCAGGACAGGCCCTTGCAGGAGGAGCAGGCAAGCAGGTGGCACCAGAAGAGACCAGTGAGATAGAGACCCGGGTATCTTGGGGGGCAGCCTGAGGCATCCATACTCACCTCATGGTGTTTTGGTCAGCACATGGCCTGTGCCCCCACCATAACCCCACTGTCTCTGGGACCCCAGCTGCTACTCACTTGCCCACACTGGGCCTTTTATCGGGTTCAAACTCAGAACCCTGCAGTGATTTGCTGAGAGCCCCGTCTCCCCATACAGACCCGGAAGGACAGGCAGGGGCCCTCCTGACACCCATGAGCTCACCTGCTTGGGGGAGGGATATTGCTCTCCCCACTAGGGCCTGCTGCTGAGGGTCCCCATGTTGCCCACTGTGCCCCCATGAGGCCCAGGGCACCCCCTGATGCTACCACCCTCTGGACTCGCTGTCAGAATGCCCTTCCTAAGGGAAGGGCCTTGCACCCCACCTGGAAGGACAGGAGGAATGAGGGCTGGAGAGGCTCCTGGGATCAAAAGTTAGTCACCAGGATAGGAGCTGTGAGCACCAGGGACTGGCTTAAAAGCTGTCTCCCACCCTCTGGCTGTAAGGCCTACCAGGTGTCCTCAAACTACGGCCTGTGGGCCACATGTGGCCTGACAAGGACATTTATCCGCTGGCCGGGTGTTTTTGCTGCTGCTGCCTGTCCTGCTTAGCAGCCGACTTGGCCCAGGGCCCGCAGTCCGGCCCTCCAACAGTCTGAGGGACAGTGAACTGGCCCCCTGTTTAAAAAGTTTGAGGACCCCTGAGGGCATGTGGTCTCACTACTATGAACTTCTTGGGACAGAAAGCTGTTTATGGTTCTGCCTCTGCCAGGCCAGTGAGGACTAAGCAGCTCTAACTCATAGCCTAGGTGAATGGTCCCAGAGTGGGTGTGACCAGCCTGTGTTTGATCTTCATAATAAACTTAAATAGTTAGGTGCTACTGTTACCTACTTTATAGGCAAGAAAGCTGAGGCCCAGGAGGGCCATACAGCTAGTGAATGGAACCGGAGTACCTGAGAGCCCAGCATCCCCACCTTAATCATCTCAAATAGGGACCATCGTCATGGTTGTGAGTAGTGGCACCCGTCTGGGTGTGTGGTCCCCTACCTCCATGCTACACACAGGTCAGCCTCATGGGACAAGGGACAGGATGGGGCTCAGGTCCTGGGGACTGTGACAGGGGTCACCATCAGAGTTCAAATAGGGTAAACCTGGGGTGGTCAGTGGCTGTGCCTGGGATTCCAGCTGATCCCTCTGAGAAACAAGGTGATTTGGTGGCTGAGGGATGAGGCAGGGAAGCTTCCAGTTGGTGAAGGCCATTGAAGCCAGGGACCTTAGCACTTGGAGTTGCCAGAGTGTAAGGAAAGGTAGGTGACAAGAAACAGGGCCAAGTCCCGCTAGGCTCTGGTAGTACCTGAAATGTTCTTCAAGGCGCTTGTTCTTCAAGGCCTTTGTTCAGGGCTTGTGGGGGAAAACAGGGAGGGTTCTGAGGAGAGAGAGAGGGACCATGATGAGGTTTGGCCTGCTGTGGGTACTGCATCTTGTCGACCATCAACGCAGTCAGCATTGCTGCCAAAGTGAATAATGGAGAAGAGCTGGCCCAGTCACGGGGCAGTGGGTAAAGGCTCACCTGTGCTTGTTCATATAGTATTTTTATTTTACAGATGGGGGCCTGAGGCAGTGTGGGGGGGTATTTTCCTCACAGAACCCATGCTCCCAACCCATCACAGCATGGGGTGGGCTCATGATTACTGCTTCACCCACTGTCTTGAATTTACTATTGGGGTGCTGAGAAAAAGGAAAAGGTAAAAAAGAACAGAATTCTTGTAAAGTTTCACAGAGAATGACAAAAACAAGAGAGAGTGTGGTGAGACTGAAAGTGGGGTAGAGAGTAGGAGGAAGAGAGAAAAAGGGAGGAAGGCGAGTCGGGGGAGGTTGAAACTCCCCTTGAATCCCCCCCAGCATGCATGCCTGGTCTGGCTGCCCCGTGAAGCTGCTGCCACCTCCTTGACGATTTTTCTTGGGCTGTGGTGGCTGTGAGATCCCATTAGTAAGCAGAGCCTCCCAGGGCCAGTTCGCCATCCTCTCCAGGGATTGGCTTAGGCCTCTCTAGCATGCCAGACTCCAGCTGGGGTCTTGTAACTGGTTCTTTGACCAGGGTCTGTCCTCTTCGCCCCCAGTGGCTATTGGACAGGAATATTCTGCTCCCTCAATGGGGTGGCAGTTCTTGCTTTCACATAGGACACACCATCACTACAGGCCAGCAATATCACCTAACCCTGCAGGTGGAGGTGAAAGTGGGAGATGAATGTCCTTGGGGTGAGGCACCAGCCTCAGGGAAGTCTTGTGGTAAGGCTCCAATGGGTTCTGACAGCTGCCCTCACTCCCTTGGACCCACTGCTGTCCCCAAGGTGTGGTGAAGAACAGGAAGTCACTATTGTCACTAGGGTCTGCCTACAGTGTCCTCCCTTGTCCTGGATGTTCAAAAGACACTAGGACTGGTGATTTCAGAAGCTCTTTTCTCTGTTAAAAATTCTAGCCATATTAGAAAATAGCAGCATTTATTTCTCTGCTTTTTCCCTTACTGGGTTCTATAAGTTTGCTTTACAAATATATGCCAATTAGAGTGGACTCCAGTGATCATTTTTCCTCCACACTGGGCTCACGCACCAGCACAGATGGGAATGAAGGAGGCACTTGGTCCTTCCTGAGGCAGTTCCAGGAGCAACACAAAGCCTCTGGTCATAAATGTGGAGGGAGTGAAATGTCACCCTTCACCTCCAGGTTCAGGCCTGAGGAAAAACCAGTAAGGCAGCAGGAGAGAAAAATTTTAAAGCAGCTTCACAACATGCCATCAAATGTATTCTTCCCTCTAGTGTCCAGCCTTACCTTGAGAAATGGTGGCCAGATAACTCATCACTGTGGGAAGTTGCAAGAGTTGGTTCATGAGCTAAGCATGTCCACACATTAGGCCTGGATGGGGCTTTAAGTAATAGATTCTCCCCTTTTCACATCACTAGATCAGACCTAGGCAGCTGCTGTCTTGTTCAGATGTTGTGTGGGCCATATCTCTCAGATGCTGTTGGCATTCTTTTCAGGATTACTGCCTCATAATCACAACATAGCTGCTTGAGTTCCAGATATCACATTTGTATGCAGTCCAGGGAGAAACAAGAAGCCCAAGAGCCATATTCCCCCTTTTCTCCTAAAAGCAAAAGTCCTGAATTTTCCCAGTAGACCGCTCTCTAGGTCTTAGGTCACCCCTAGTTGCAAGAAAGGCTGGGAAAAAATGGAACCAAATTGCCCCAATTTTGACCTGACACTAGGGCTGAATATACTATCCCATGAGACAGTATATTGTCTCAGCCTCCATTCTTTCCTTCTTGATTTTAGTAGCTGAAACCCCAAATTTTATCTGTGTCCATGGTTGCCCCAAATAGACTATATTCTCCTATCTCCTTTACAGTTAGGCATGCCCATATGACTAAGTTCTGTTTAATAAGATGTGAGCAAAAATGATGTGCACAACTTTGAGGTCAAGCTCTTACAAAGAAAGGGTGTTCTCTTCACTTCCTCTTCCCTGTTCCTATTGGATGGCCAGTAGAAACAATGGCAGGGACAGCGCCCATAGGTAGGCTTAGGGCGCCTACCACAGTGGGTAGGGCACCGGCCACATACACCAAGGCTGGGGGGTTTGAACCCAGCCTGGGCCAGCTTAACAACAATGACAACTGCAACAAAAAAATAGCTGGGTGTTGTGGCGGGTGCCTGTAGTCCCAGCTACTTGAGAGGCTGAGGCAAGAGAATTGCTTAAACCCAAGAGTTTGAGGTTGCTATGAGCTGTGACACCATGGCACTCTACACAGGGCAACAGCTTGAGACTGCCTCAGAAAAAAAAAAGAAAGAAAGAAAGAAAGGAAGGAAGGAAGGGAGGAAGGGAGGGAGGGAGGGAGGGAGGGAAAGGAAGGAGGCAGCCAATTTGCATGATGAGATGGAAGCTGTGTGTTAAGAAGGCAGAGCAACAACATGGAAAGAAGCTAGGCTCTGATGAATTTTTGGAGGCCAACCACCATACTAGCTCAGATATCTTTATGTGAGAAGGAAATGTTTCTATTGTTTAAGTCCTGTTACTTTGTGATCTTTGATAGAGCCTTCAAATAATATTCTAATCTCCCATCTCACCACAATTGGCAAGAGAGCAGGCAGGTGTGGTTGGGAGGGGGTTATTGATGCAGAAAGATTACTCCTCTGGCTTTCTGCTCAGCTAGCTGTGTGAAATACCACCCCTTAGCTTGATCCACTTCCTTGTCCATCTGATGTGGCTGCTTCTCTCTAGACAAAACATTCAAAGTCTCAGTAGGGGTATATGGCTCACCTTATGGGTGTGGGACACAACTACAAGAGGGACTCTACCTAACAAATTCATATATTGTGATCTGGTTGTTTGTAGCCTCAAAATAACCTGAAATTTAAAAAAAAAAATTCAAAAATCTCCCTGAACGAATAGGACCCAGTGGGGTGTAGTATCTAGTGTGAGGTGGGGGAATGGAAGTAAGTGAAGCATGCTATAGACATTAATGTTGAATTATAACTCACACAGCAAGAAGGCACCAGTCTGTGAGGTCTGGATGGATGCATTTTAACAATTGTATATATGGACCCTCACCAATATTAAGACTTGCGATTCATTCCGGGAAGATGGCCGACTGGTAACAACCCTGGTCAGAGGCTCCTGAGCAAAGAAAGAAAAACTGGTTGGAATCAGAATATAGGAAGCCAAAGACAGGGAGCTGAGCCCAGAAAGAAGTTCGGCAAGCTGTAAATCCAAGGAAGATCATTTAAGAACACAAAATACAGGTACAAAGTGGGCCCCAGAACTGCTTGCTAGAGCTGCCCGCCTCCCGCGGGTGGCGGGTGGCCGCAGAGAAGTCCCCTGTGCTGGGAAGGCACAGAACGACTTGGCAGAGCCTTCCGCACCCCCACAGGTGGCGGCAGACAAGTCCCCCACTCTGGGAGGACCCAGAACTTCTTGCTAGAGCTGCGCACCCCATGGGCGGCAGAGGAGACCCCGGCTCCAGGGCTCTAGGTGGGTCCAGAACCACTTGCTAGAGCTGCAAGCCTCCGGCGGGTGGCAAGTGGCCAGAAAGGAGTTCCCCTGTTCCGGGAAGCCACAGAAGTACTTGCTAGAGCCTTGCGCACCCCTGCAGGTGGCGGCAGACAAGCCCCCCACTCTGGGAGGACCCAGAACTGCTTGCTAGAGCTGCACACCCCATGGGCGGCAGAGGAGACCCCAGCTCCAGGGCTCTGGGCAGGTCCAGAGTTGCGTGCTAGAGCCGCAAGCCTCCCACAGGCGGTGGGTGGCCAGAGAGGAGTTCCCCTGTTCCGGGAAGCCACAGAAGTACTTGCTAGAGCCTTGTGCACCCCCGCTGGTGGCGGCGGACGAGTCCCCTACTCTGGGAGGACCCAGAACTGCTTGCTAGAGCTGCACACCCCACAGGCGGCAGAGGAGACCCCTGCTCCAGGGCTCTTGGCAGGTCCAGAACTGCTTACTAGAGCCGCACACTTCCTACAGGCGAAGGGTGGCCACAGAGTACTTCCCCTGCTACGGGTAGCCACAGAACCAATTGCTAGAGCCTTGCACACCCCCGCAGGTAGCGGCAAACAAGTCCCCCACTCTGGGAGGGCCCCAAACTGCTTGCTAGAGCCGTGCACCCTACAGGTGGCAGAGTAGATCCCTACTCCAGGGCTCTGGGCAGGCGCAGAACTGCTTGCTAGAGCTGCACACCTCCTGTGGGCTGTGAGTGGCTGTAGAGGACTTCCCGTGCTCTGGGCAGGCACAGAACTACTTATTAGAGCCTTACGCACCCCGTGGGCAGTGGCAGAGGAGTCCCCCACTCAGGGAGGACCCAGAACTGCTTGCTAGAGCAGCACACCCCACAAGCGGCCAAGGAGATCCCCGCTCCAGGGCTTTGGGTGGACCCAGAACTGCTTGCTAGTGCCATGGGTGTCCTGTGGGCAGTGGCGGAAGAAGCCTCCATTCCAGGCAGACCCCAAACAGCTTTCTAGAGACACACACACCCAACGGGGCCAGCAGAGGAGTTCCCTGCTCCAGGCACCTGTGCTGGGTGGGCCCAGAACTGCTTGCTAGAGCCATGCGCGCCCTACAGGAGGCGGTGGAGGAGTCTTCCGCTCTGGGCGGGACCAGAACTGTTTGTTAGAGCCACGTGCATCCCACAGATGGAGGTGGAGGAGTTCCCCACTCCGGGCTCCCATGCTGGGAGGGAATAGATCGGCTTGCTAGTGCCGCACGCATCCAACAGGCCACAGTGAAGGAGTCCTCCACTCCCCCCAGCTACTCTAGTGGGGCCGAAGTAAGACTGATCTGGTCTCTCACGTACCCTACACTACCGCTGCCATTCCCCCACCCCCTGGCTGCTCCAGGGTACTGAACTAGGACTGATCCGCCTACTACCGATCTCCTGCCCCCTGGTTGCCCCAGTAGGCTGAACAAGATCTAATCTGGCCACACACACTCCCGTGCAGCTGCTGCCATTCCACTGCACCCCAGTTGCCCCAGCACCAGAGAACTGGGAGTAGACAACAGACACGCTCTGCCTCTCTCTCTGGGCAACCAGAAGAAGCCACCAACTGAACAGTTCTGATAAGGCCTCCAAACAAGGTAAACTCAGAATGGGGTGGAATCAGCGGGAAAACTCTGGCAACTCAAATAACCAGAATAGATCAACTCCCCCAAGGAAAAATGGGGCAGATGTAATTGAAGACCCCATCCACAAGCAAATGGCTGAAATGTCAGAAATCGAGTTCAGAATGTGGATAACAAATAAGATTAACTGGCTGGCAACCTGTAGAAGACTGAAACTGGACCCACACCTTTCACCGTGAACTAAGTTAGACTCTCACTGGATTAAAGATTTAAACTTAAGACATGAAACCATAAAAATACTAGAAGAAAGTGTAGGGAAAACACTTGAAGA
>NW_003852483.1:7418801-7430179 GCF_000181295.1 Otolemur garnettii | reverse complement strand
TGTCTCCGACAAAGGTTTAATAACCAGAATCCATAGAGAACTTAAACGTATTAGCAAGAAGAAAACGAGTGATCCCATCTCAGGGTGGGCAAGGAACTTGAAGAGAAATTTCTCTGAAGAAGATCGGCGCACGGCCTACAGATATATAAAAAAATGCTCACCATCCTTAATCATCAGAGAAATGCAAATTAAAACTACTTTGAGATATCACTTAACTCCAGTAAGATTAGCCCATATCACTAAATCCCAAAACCAGAGATGCTGGCGTGGATGTGGAGAAAAGGGAACACTCTTACACTGCTGGTGGGAATGTAAACTAATACGTTCCTTTTGGAAAGACATCTGGAGAACTAAAAATAGACCTGCCATTTGACCCTGAAATTCCTTTATTAGGTATATTCCCAGATGACCAAAAATCACATTACAAGAAAGATATTTGTATCAGAATGTTTATTGCAGCCCAATTCATAATTGCCAGGTCATGGAAGAAGCTCCTTCCATATTATTACCTGGTTCAACAGTGCTGAAGTTCTTTGCCTTGCAAAGGGGTATTCTATTGCCTGGGAATGCTCCAGAGAGATTGTCTGTTAGCAAGGGGATGGACATTTGGGCTAGTCCTAGTTTTGGCTGTTATAGTCCTTAAAGCACTTGTATGGAAGTTCTTATGTAAATATATGTTTTCCTTCCTCCTGGGTAAAAGGAGAGGAATTTCTGGATTATATAGTAAGTGTGTATTTAGTTTTTAAGAAAACTACCAGACCATTTTCCAAAGTGGCTGTACCAATTTATACTAGAAATGCACAAGAGTTCCAATTGCTCTGTGTCCTCTCTAACCGTCCATATTTTCCATCTTTTTAGATGTTAACCATTATAATGGGTTTGAAGTAGTATTTCATAGAGGTTTTATGTATGTATTTTTGAGACAGACTCTCACTTTGTCACACACTCAATAGAGTGCTATGGTGTCATAGCTCACAGCAACCTTAAGCTCTTGAGCTTAAGCAATTCTCTTGCCTTGGCCTGCTGAGTAGCTGGGACTACAGGTTCCCACCACAATGCTCGGCTTTTTTTTTTTTTTTTTTTAGAGGATGGGTCTCACTTTTACTCAGGCTGGTCATGAACTCCTCAACTCAGGAAATCCACCTGCCTCGACCTCCTAGAGTGCTAGGATTACAGGTGTGAGCCACCGCACCTGGCCCTTCATTGAGGTTTTAATTAGCATTTCCCTGGTGCTTACTTCAGGGAGTATGAAGTATGTGTCATGAGACACAATCTCATGTTCATTAGCTGTTCCTATCAATTCTTTGGTCAGGTGTGTGTTCAAGTCTTTGGTTCATTTTAAAATTCAGGTTGCTCATTTTTTAAGCAAGGAATTTAGTAGAGTTTTTTTTATACAGAGTGGCCATAATGTTCTTGTGCAGTTGCACACAAACTTTGTGGCCACCCTGTACATTATGGATACCTGTCCTTTTTCAGATATAGTAGTTTATATTCTATTTCCATGTCTTGTCTATTATTTTCTTAATGGTGTATTTTGATAAGCATAAGTTTTAAATTTTTGAAGTCCAATTCACCAAATTTCATGGTTATTACTTTTGGTGCCCTGTCCAAGAGACCTCTTTTTTCCCCTCTAAGGTCACTATGCCAGTTCATTACCTCTAAGCTCCAAATCTCCCTTACATATCAGCTCTAAGATTGCATTTTTCCTTCCCAGAGAGTGCGATGTCAACCTTTCTCAGTGGAGGGCAATGACAGAAGGGGTGCTACAGGAGGATGGGGCTCAGTGTTACTGAGTGTCACATTTCAGTGTCACATTTCAGTGAATGCAGCAGTGAGATGAGGACGTATGTAGCTGTTCACCCCAAATGTATACTCCCTTGCGACCCTGGTTGGTGACTACCTTTCTATACCCTCTTAGTCTGGAATTCCACGTGCTATAGGCCTCCTATAGCATCCTGAGTCTCTGTGCTTGCTGTGTGCCCAGTCACTAAGACCACCAGTCACCTAGTACCTGCACTGTACCACCAGCAGCTGCAGACCAGCTTGGCCCAGGCAAACCAGCAGATTTCCCTGACGTCTAGTGAACATACCTTCCCCATCAAGGCCTAACCCCTTCCAAGTGGGTCTTCCTGGTGCCCTCTCTCAGCCCCCCAAGCACCTCTTAACATCTTCTCAGTGTTTAATTCACTGTGGGATTCCTACCCCTGCCTGGACATAGTTACAAAGACACTCTTCTAGTTTTCTTTCTAGAATCTTTAAGTCTATGATTGATGAGACATGACTTTCTCTTAATTTTAATCTTTTTTAGGAATACAGTTCAGTAATTTAAGTACATTTGGATTGTTGTGAAACAGATCTCTAGAGCTTTTTCATCTTCCCAAACTGAAACTCTGTCCCCATTAAATAATAACCCCCCATTCCTTCCCCCAGCCCCTAGGAGCCACCATTCAATCTTTTGTATTTGTGAATGTGACTACTCTAGGTATCACATATAAGTGGAATCATACAGTATGTGTCCTTTTGTGACTGGCTTACGTCACTCAGCTTAATGTCCTCAAAGTCCATCCATGGAGTATTGTGTGTCAGAATTTTCTTCCTTTATAAAACTGAATAACATTCTATTGTATGTTTGGATAAACATTTTGTTTATCCACTCACCTATGGCTGGACGCTTCCATAGACTGGCTACTGAAAATAATGCTGCTATGAACATAGTTGTACAAATAAAAGACACGACATTTCAGTGAATGCAGCCCGTAACGTTAGGAAAATTACTTATTGGTGCCTTACAGGGAAGTGAGGCTCGGGGTTGTGAAGAGTGAAGGTTGGGAATAGAACCTTCCAAAGCCTGTGCATGGTCCTTACGATTTTTTTTAATTTTAATTTTAATTTATTTTTTAGCATTTTTTGAGATAGAGTCTCACTCTGTTACCCTGGGTAGAGTACTATAGCATCATTCATAGCGCACAGCAACCTCAATCTTGGGCTCAAGCAATCCTCTTGCTTCAGCCTCCTTAGTAGCTGGGACTACAGGTGCTGCCACAACACCCACCTAATCTTTTTTCTGTTTTTAGTAGAGATGGGGTCTCACTCTTACTTAGTCTGGCCTTGAACTCCTAAGCTCAATGGGTCCTCTTACCTCAGCCTCCCAGAGTGCTAGTATTACTGGCATGAGTCAGTGCACCCGGCTGGTCCTTATGATTTAGAAGACAAAGGAACAAACAAGCACACCCATGGCCTGAGACCCTGCTTGTACTGTGCTGGCTATGGTGGGGCCTCCCTGTCTCCCTCCTCTCTCTCTCTCACACACCTTCCTCCACTTTTAGTTGACCATAAACCTATTTAGTGTTCAGTAGAAGAAGGACTTGAAAGTATGGCTTAGACTCGGACTCAAAAGGCTCTGACCACCTGCCCATGTGCATGGCACCACTGCCTAGGCAGGGGGGTGCAGCCCAATGTTGGGGGCTCTGCTGAACATAATTTCAGTCTGTGCTCACAGGCATCTGTGGAGCCTGTCCCATTTTGGGCTGCTGTGCCTTTGGCACCCAGAGGGCTTTCCTGCCACCCAAACAGCAGATGGTCAGGAAATGAAGACTCACACTAACATCAACCAGAGGAAAATCTAATTCAATTGGCAGAGCATATAGTCAGAAAAGCATGTGCCTGGACACATGTCATCTTGTTAAAGAAAACCCTCTGCCAATGGGACATTACTGTTGGAAAACCAATGCCTGAATACCAATGACCAACAGCTGCTGGGCTGGGGCAGGGGCTAGGTGGGACTTTGTGTTCTTCTTTGTGTCAGTTTCTCTCAGGAGTGCCTGGGTTTCCAGCATAAAGTGACTAGGTCAGACACTCCACTGGAGCACCTGTGATGAGCCAGGTCCTGTGCCAGGGACTGTATATGCTTTGTCACTCACGACTGCATGACTATGAGTGACACAAAACCCAAAGTACCAGTTGTTTAAACAAAACAGAGATTTTTTTATCGCGTGAATAATGTCCTGAGGCATGCACTATAGATCTGAGGTGGCAGCTCCACATTCTCAGGAATCTAAGTTCCTCCTGTCTTCCTGCTTTGCCATTCCCAATATGTAGCCTCTACCTCATGGCCTAAGATAGCTGCTTGAGTTCCAATCATCAAGCTTGCATCCCAGCCAATAGGAAGGAGTAAGGGAGAAAGAAGGGTACTCTCTCATTCTCTAAGACACTTCTCAGAACTTTCTGGACACTTCCACTCAAATTTCATGGCCAGAACTCACCATGTGGCCATAACTACCCATATGGGAAGCTCAGAGATGTTTCTATTCCAGGCAGCCACATTCTCAACTGAAGTTCAAGGTTTCTATGCTTGAGGAAGAAAAAGAGAATGAAGAGTAGAGGATACTTAGCCATCTCTGTTACCCAGACACAATTTCAATAAGTTCTAATAATTTTTTAAAGTTTAAATCTTATTTATATGTGTGTATACTTTTGTTACAGCCTGATTACACAGTATGAAACTGAAAACGGTGTATAGTGAAACCTCTCTCCACGTAACTCCTATCCTCAAGGTACCCAGTACTACCAGAGAACATTCAGGCCAGCAGCTCTCACAGAGGGTCTCAGGACTGGACTGGAAACACCAGCATACTCAGGAACATGTGAGAAATGCGGATTCTTAGGCTCCTGACTCAGACCTGCTGATTCCAAAGGTCTGTAGGTAAGGCCAGGAGTCTGTCTTTCAGCAAGGCTTCCAGGGGTTCTGATGCCTGATGTGTATAGTCAGGCCCGTAGGTCTATCCAGAGGTCTCCCTGGCCTCCATCTGCTCCAGAGAAAACCCACCACTCACACTGTTCTACACTGTTCTGGCTGTTTCATTGATCAACATTCCACAGGGTTGTTCTCCATTCTCACCATAGGGAGAATTTTCCTTCCTTGTTCAACAGCTTTATTGAGAGATAATTCATGTATCACAGGATTAACATACCCCCCCCCCTTTTTGAAACAGAATCTCACTCTGTTGCCCTGGGTAGAGTACCATAGCATTAAATTCTAGGGCTCAAGTGATCCTCTTACCTCAGCCTCCCATCTCCTACAGGCACCCACCACAATGCCTGGCTGGTTTCTTTCTATTTTTAGAAGAGACAGGGTCTTTCTCCTGCTCAGGCTGGGTTTGAACTCCTAAGCTCAACCAATCCATCTCCCTTGGCCTCCCAGAGTACTAGGATTACAGAGGTGCGCAACCATGCCTGGCCATCAATTCTCCCTTTTAGAGTACACAATTCGGTGCTTTTTAGTGTACGTACAGAGCTGTGAATCTATCACCCAAATCAATCGACATTTTCACCATTCCTTTTTATTTTTAATGTAATTTTTGAATAGTGATATTCAAATGACTATTCAAATTTTTAAAAGGCCTTCCAGTCATGCCTGTCCCCACCTACTCAGTACCCACCCCCCCACCCCCACCCCCGTAGCCACTGTTATTTGGGTATTTATGACTTAACATTTCTTTCTAACATTTCTTTCTAGAATCTCTTTTTGCAAATGTGTGATGCAAAGACAAACAGGGGCTGTCTGTCCACTTATGTGGATGAAGGTAGGGCCTCTTCTCACCATCCTGTACTTTGTCTCTTTCCTTAACTCTTCTGCCTGGCAACAAGACGATCCCACAGACCCCTGGAGACCCAGGGGGCTCTGTGGGCAATGGGTCCTCCTCACAGTAGGAGAACACTTCCAGCTTCTCCTCACCTCAGTTCTTCAGTTGGGGGTCAGCACTGGCCGCCAGCTTGAGAGGGAGTGACATAATTTCTCCACACTTCCCTCACAAACCACTGACTCCAGACTCCTGGGCCTGAATCCTGGGGCTCCTGACTGGACTCCCTTATGGCTCTTATATATCAAGTCTGTTCCATGAGACTGTGAGCTCACTAGGACGGAGTCTCTGTTTCTTTTTCCTGCTGCCTTGTACTCGCACTCAGCTAGGAGTCTGTAGGGGAAACCTCACCTATGTTTGGTGAATGAATGAATGGGTGAATGAGCAGTGAGTCCCCATGGCCTTGTTAAGAACTCTGGGACCTGTAGCACTTACTTCACTCCCATCAGCCTGGATTTCCTTCTCTGCGGAATGCGGATGGGAATCTTTACCTTACAGAGCCAGGGTCAGGATGAATGAGGAATGGCCTGTGGTCAACAGTGTTTAAACTGAAAAGGAGAAATGTTTCCTTTTCCTTCCTTTCCCAGGAAAATGAGAGTAGCTTTGAAGCCAGATGTCTCAGAACCCCTAATTAAGCCAGGTAGCCTTGGTAAGTACACAGTCCACGCCAGCAGGAAGTAGGGAAGCAGGCGCCGGCCAAGGACGCGAACCGCAGGGTCGGCGATGCCCACGGCGGCCAGCAGGGGCCGCAGCGCACCCGGACTCTGGGAGGAGGCCTGCCCTCGGAAGGGAAAGGAGGTGACTGGCGAGCAGGGAGGGTGGGGCGCCGACTGGGCGGGAAAGAGTCTGGTGAACTTAAGTCAAACGACTTCTGAGCACAAATAACAACAACACCAAATAGATAGATTGAACTCCACAAAAATTAAAAACTTTTGAAAAGACAACACACAGATTGGGGGAAAATATTTACAAATCACGTATCTGGTAAGTGACTAATAACCAGAATATAAAACTCAACAACACAAGGACAAGCAATGCAATTCACGACTGGGCAAAGAATCTAAATAGACATTTCTTCGAAGAAGATATACAAATGGACAAGACCATCATGAACCCACTAGGATGGCTGGAATTGAAACATAAAGGCAAATAGTAGGTGTTTGTGAGGATAGGGAGAAATCAGAATATTACTGGTAGCAATGTAAAATGGTGCAGCTGCTTCAGAAAACATTTTGGTGGTTTCTCAAAAGGTTAAACATAGAATTACCATTTGACCCAGTAGTTTGACTTTGGTCTCTTCAAAAACATGGTACATGAACACCAAGAGCAGCATTGTCCGTAATCACCAAAACATGGAAACAACTCAAATATCCATCGACTACTGAATGCATGAACAAAGTGTGGCTTATCTATCTATTCAGTGGAATATTATTCAGCTGCAAAAGCAGGGAAGTGCTGACACAGGCATAAACCTGGATGAGCCTTGAAAACATTTTAGATGAAAGAAACCAGGCACAAAAGACCACATATGGTATGATATTATTTATATGAGATGTGCAGAACTGTCAAGTCCACAGAGACAAAAAGTATAAATAGATTAGTGGCTTCCAGGGGCTGGGGCAGGGGATGGGGAATGATTGCAAATAGTACAGAGTCTTCTTTGGGGGGTTATGAAAAGGTTCTAGATCTAAATAGTGGTAATAGTTGTACAACCCTGTGAATGTGCTGAAATCCACTGAATTACCACTTCAAAAGAATGAATTTTATAGTACATGAATTGTATCTCATTAAAAATTTTTTGAGCTTGAGGAAATGACAGGGAGCTGGACATTTCCCTGCAATACTGGCCTCTTGGCAACCCCAGTGCATCGTTAAGCATTCCTGCCCAATTTCCAGATACTTTCAGCATTCTGCCTAACTCATGTTCTCATTTACTTCACTCCGTGATTCCTTCTCTGGGCTGGAATGTGATAGAAGATCTGATCTATAGGAGTGTGTCCATGGAGGTGCCTTCGAGGGGGACAGGGCTATTCACTGTCCTAGGGCAGCAACACTGACACGGCATAATCATTGACACAGCAAGAGTATTCACATCTGCAGTAAGGTTCCCTGGGCAGATACTTGACAGGGACTTGGGAGGGGCTTCCTGCATCTGTTGGAGGTTGGGCCTGACCATGTTGACATTTATTGTTGTGCATAACATGTATATCTAGGGCAGGTGCAGTGGCTTATGGCTATAATCCTAGCACTCTGGAGACTGAGGTAAGAGGATCCTTTGAGCTCTGGAGTTCAAGACCAGCCTGAGCAAGAGGCAGACTCCCGTTTCTACTAAAAATAGAAAAATTAGCTAGGTGTTGTGGTAGGTGCCTTGGCAGGCTGGGGTAGAAGCATCACTTGAATCCAGGAGTTTGAGGCTGCTGTGAAGTAGGCTGATGCCATTGCACTCTAGCATGGGCAACTGAGAAAGACACTGTCTCAAAAAGAATTAAATTTAAGAAATACAACTTCAAATTAATATATTCAACTGAATAACAGATAAACCCTATTGTACAAGCAGCCCTGCTGCAGAACCTCCCAAAGGTGTGTTCCTTTGAGCTGCTGCAGGCGGGCCTGGGAGTTCTGCTAATCCCTGCCTGGAGAGGAGTCTCTTGGGAGGGGGGACTAAACTGGCCAGTACCTAGGTTTGGACTAGGTGTCAGGTCATTCCAGGAGTCCTCCCATATGGCACAGGGTCAACAGGGAGCCCTGGGAAGTAGGGAGATGCCAACCCAATCTCAGCATCCCTTGCTGATCAGGGTGTAGGAAGGATGGACTTAGGGGTTCAGGGTTTTGGCTACATAAAGCTATAGCAGTGGATCCTTCTGTGGCCCAGCTTGGGCCCAGAAGATGTCCACTCTGTCATATCTCAGTACCATGACACCATTTACAAACGGGAAACTGAGGCCCAGGAGGTGAGCTCGTGGCAGTACCCCCAGCTTAGGGCATCTCTTCCTGGGGGAGGTGTAGCCCAGGGTGGCCTTGAATGGGATTTTTATCTGGGCCCTGTGGTCATGTTCCTGAAGGCCCTGGTCCTGCCCTGTCTTAAGCTTAGGATCTACGTGCAGAACCCTGCTAAGACCCTATGCAGGGGGATCTCGGCATGACTCACCTCCAGCCTTCTTAGGCCCTGCTGAGGACCATGGAGAGTTACCCTGTGGGCCAGGTGGTGCAGTCACTGCATTTAGAATTCGTGTTAAGCAGGGAAGACAGCAACAGGTGGACCAAAAGGTGATGTGGGACAGGGTTTGGAGCAGAGGGGAAGGTCACAGGGGAGACCTGTGGGCATCTCTCCTCTTCGGGGAGGTGACTTTTGAGTTGAGATCTGACCACAGAGGTAGAACCCACAATCAGTTACTGAGAGGTGTTGGGTGGACTGGCTGGTATTGTTAGGAGCAGGGAGGAGGGGTGTAGGGTCCTTAGCTGGGCATTGAGCTCCTGAGTGCCCTTCACCTTCATCCAGCTGCTCCTGGGATGTCCAGTGACAGGCAGCAGGATCAGGGAAATGGGCCCAGCTGCATCATGGCTGGGGGGCCTTGACAAGCCACCACACCCAGAGCCTCACTATCCCCAGATAAACTGCAGTGATGGGAATGCTGACTCTTCCCTAGGGCACTGAGAAGATGGAAATGTTTTGTTCCCACTTTATAGATATAGAGCTGGCTAAGCCTGGGTTTAAGCCCAGTCATGGGCATGGCACAACCGTTCAGGTGTCCTCAACTGGCACTCATGGCTGTACAGGGAGATGCCAGCTCCTGTGTGCGTAGTTGGCAGAAAAGACTTAGGAATGACCCTAGACCCACAGTAAGAGGCTGAGCTTCCCTCATAACAAGAAACATGGATATTACTGCTCTTCTGATTCCAAAGTCAATTAACGTTCTCTGTGGTTAAGGCTGTAGGAAATGGACACGGGAGCGTGAATGGGCACAATCTCTCTCAAAGGCAATTTGTCAAAAGCTATCAAAATTTCAAATGCATAAACTTTTTGAATCAATAAATCCACTTCAGGGAACTCATCCTACAGATGGGCATGACATGAGCCAGTCACAAGCTCACTGCAGCAAGTGTTTGTGACAGCGGAATGGGCTGATTACATAAACCACAGTCCTTTGGACGGCCAAATACTATGCAGCTGCCCAAAAGAACAAGGATGCCTCTTGTGGACCGTGTGGAGGATCTCCCAAGCATAGTGTTAGGCTGAGGAGTAAGCCCCAAGCACTGGGTTCTGCACGCTTCTCTGGTGAAACATGGGCAGAAAATTAAGCACCTGCTCCCGTTAGGGTGGAAAGCTCAGTAGGTGCTCATGGGTTGACAAATGTTTCTCTAGACAAAGATTAGGGTGTACACGTGTACATTTTATTTTATCTTCTTAGAAGGAGAGAGTAAGAGAGTGAAAGAGAGTGGGGAAGGAGAGGGAGAAAAGAGAACAGGGAGAGGTGGCATCCCAAAGAAAAAAAGGAAGAATGCCTGCAGCAAGATCAAGCAGCCTTTGAATTTAAGGTGGGGAACAATGAGGGAAAAAGTAATTGCAGCCAAATTCATGGGGTTCTGTGAAACTTCTCATCTGCTTTTCCTCTGGAAGGATGATAAGCAGCTGCTTTTCTATGCTGGAGACAGAGATCACAGGTGTTTCCCATCCTGTTGTTGATTCTGTCCTGAGATATCATTTTGGGCAAAGTCTGAGGCAGAGGCTCACACCCTATTGTTGATTCAGGGAGACTCAGAAACCCTTGAGAGGCTATAAAAACAGCCTGAATGAGCAGTGAACTGGTGAAGGTAAAAAGAAATTATATTTCCTTTCTGTCTGCTCTTTTCAATGGTTTGTAAAAACAGAACTCTACAGAGTGCCTGCTAGCAGGTCTTCTAGGCAGGGAAAGAAGGCAGAGCTTGATTTTTAACCCTTACTGAAAAAACTGTGAGTTAATAATTTTTCTGTTATTTCATTTCCAAGACCAGTCATCCTTTCTGCCCCCTTGCTTGTGTATGTAAACTCCAGAAACTAGAAATGGTAGATGCGGGGTGGGAAACCAGGAAGAGGTTTTTATACTCTGTTCTTGAATCACATGGCTATAATATTTATTAGAAATTTTACAATAATAAAAATAATACAAAATAATAATAAAAATATTAATAATACAATAATAAAAAAAATTGTGGCCCAGTGGGTAGGGCGCCGGCCCCATATACCAAGGGTGGCAGGTTCAAACCTGGCCCTGGCCAAACTGCAACAAAAAAATAGCCAGGCATTGTGGTGGGTGCCTGTAGTCCCAGCTACTCAGGAGGCTGAGGCAAGAGAATTGACTAAGCCCAGAAGTTGGAGGTAATGCCACAGCACTCTACTGAGGGCGATAAAGTGAGACTCTGTCTCTACAAAAAAAAAAAAAAAAAATAGAAATTTTACAATAATAAGAAAATAATCAAAATATTTCTCACAGCCTCTCTTGGGCCTTGGAAATATTTTATAGTAGATGTCCAATACAATGTGTTACCTTAGTTTTTAAAAAACTTTTACCATTTATTAGTTTGTAATTGTGGAAGTCACATGGTACCGCTGTGGCTGGCCATTTGAAAGTATCAGACAAGCACAAAGAAAAAAATTTCACCCAAACAGAAATAACCACCAGTAATATTCTGTATATTTTCCTGTAGTACTTTCCTCAGAGATCATTTGTTATTATTGTTGTTGTTGTTCTTTTGACAATT
>NW_003852483.1:7413844-7418474 GCF_000181295.1 Otolemur garnettii | reverse complement strand
ACAGAGTCTCACTGGCCCCGGATAGAGTGCAATGGAGTTATAACTGACAGCAATCTCAAACTCTTGGGGTCAAGTGATCTTCTTGCCTCAGCCTTCTGAGTAGCAGCTGAGACTATAGGCACTTTTTACAATACCAGGTTATTTCAAGAGATAGGGGTCTCACTCTTGCTCAGGCTGGTCTGGAACTCCTGAGCTCAAGTAATCCGCTTGCCTCGGCCTCCCAGAGTGCTAGGATTACAGGCATGAACCAATGCACCCAGTCCACCAAACTCTTTTACAGTATCAGGAATCCAATGCTGAGTGTATCAGTAAACATTTACTAATACCCCTTATGTTCCATATTGTTTTCTCAAGTAGATGCTTGCCTTTTAATCTTGTTTTTTTAATATTTTTTTAATAGATCAATTTCACCTTTCCTTTTTAAAATTCCACCCGACCCTGCCCCTATTGCTTTTGTGTTCGGAGAGGCAGCACAAATCTGGCCCATGTTCATAGATAACTAACCCCCTCTGGGCTGGAACATGCCTTTTTTTGAACCTGGAAACTAGGCCTAAAGATCTGGTTCTTTGATGACCTGCATGTCATTGGGCAGCTTTCTTTTCTTACTTGGGTCTTGGTTTCTACACCTGTTAAATGGTTAGAATGTCCAGCTCAGGTATGTGAGAGGATCAAATACCTGAAATGGTCACCTTATTGCCTCTCACCTCTGCAGATGAGAGGCCACTGGCTTGCTCTACTCTCCCTAACACCTGCCTGGCCTGACCTCTGCTCCTCAGTATCAGGCCCAGGGCCAGCTCATTACCCCCGACCTCCACATTGTCAAAGACACCAGACCAAAGCCCACTTCAGGCCTCAGGAACCATAATTTGCCCAATTCTTATCCCTATGGGCTCTAGGTCTCTGCCCCAGCCTGGCCTGCTGCTGATCCCTGGAAACGGAAAAATGCCCTGGGCCTAAGGGGGCAGGGAAGTACCCTGCTGGTCCCCTGTGGATATCTACTGGTTAGAGGGCAGTGGTGTCATCTCAGCTCAGGCAACCTCAAACTCCTGAGCTCAAGTCATCCTTCTGCCTCAGCCTCCCCAATAACTGGGATTATGGGTGCTTGCCAGTACTCCTAGCTCATTTTTTTCTATTTTTTGTAGAAATGGGTCTTACTCTTGCTCAGGCTGGTCTCGATCTCCTGAGCTCAAGTGATCCTCCTGCCTTGCTCTCCCAGAGTGCTAGGATTATAGGCATGAGCCACCTAGCTCTGCCATATTCAGGTCTTTATTTAAAACAAAGGACAGCCTGATCATCATAACCAATTATCTTGCAAAACAGCAATTCTTTTCTAAGATCATTGTGTTATTTGTTCATCAAAAGGGTCACTACTATGGTTTATTGATCAGTGACTTCCATAAGCAATTCACATAAAACCTTTAGAAAAACTGAGGCTCCCATTCCAATGTCCCCAAGAGGCCACAGCTCCCTTGCAGTATGTGCTAAAGGGGAATCTGGAAGGACAAGGTTAGCATTTAATGGTACCCTCTGTGTGCCAGGTGGTCTGGGAATCCTCCCATTACCCTCTTCATGGCTTTGTGTGGTGAGCTGTTTAACAGACTGGCAAATTGGGGCTGAGAGGCTAAGAGCCATGCCCAGAGACCTCCAAGAGTTAGTGCAGACCTTCAAGGTGAGCAAGATCAAGGTCATGGAAAGGAGGCTTCTTCTTTCTTTTGGGAGTTATCTCTTCTCTGACACCCTGCTTTTTGTGAGCCAGTCTGCCAATCTGGGTGCTCCAGCCCTGCCCATGGGATTGGTTTAGGGATGGGCACATGAACTAAGTCAGACAAACGAGATTTTGTCCCAGGGTTTTTCCTGGAGCTGTAGAGGGGGAAGCCAAGAAGGTGTGAACTAAAATAAAATCTTAGGCTCCCCCAGACAACTGAATGGATCCCCCTATTGGCCAAAGGGGACCTCACCTGGAAGCTGAGTTGCCAGCCATGAGAAGGGAGGTCAGACATGCCTAGTTATAACCTGCCCTTTTTGGAGTTATTCTTAACAATAAGATATAAAATCATTAACAGGCCTAAGGCCATGTAAGGCAAAGGTTAAACCACACCTGCAGGTCATCAGTTTACTTAACAGATCACTTGAGTCTCAATATATGTCCCATGACTTGTCTCTGTTTAACTGACTTCCTTATCTTAACGTAAACCATTCTAAACCTTCAGACAAAGCTTCATTTTAAAAAATCAATTATGAATCAAAGAATCTTTATACCTGCCTATAACCTGTAATCCCCTGCTTGGAGTAATCCTGATATTTCAGGCCAGACCAATGTATACCTTCCATTTATTGATTAATGACTTTGGGTGTAATTTCTGTTCCCCTAAAATGTATAAAATCAAACTACAAACCCAACTGTGGGGAGATCACTTGCTCAAGGATTCTTGGGTGTGGCTCTCTGGGCCATGGTCTCACATATGCACATATTTGGCTCAGAATAAACCTCTTTAAATTATTTTACAGAATTTGGATTTTTTTCCCATTGATAAAGGTCATCTTGGAGCTGCTGGTGGCTGTAGTTACCTCCTCTAGGAAGTGCTAGACCAGGTATCACACCTCTACAGAAGTGGATCTGAGGGAAAGGGAGAGTCCATACCTAAAACTGTTGCTGCTCACCAGGTTTTCCACTAAATAAGTCAAAGAATTCCCCCTTTTGGCTTAAGCCAGTTTGAGCTAGTGTTTTGTTACTTGGAAGCAAGAACATTGTGAGATGTGCACTGCTAGAGGGAGAACACAAAATAGAATTGAAATGTCTCCATGTCTGAGCTCAGAGTTTGTGAGCGGGAAAGGCTGGCTACAGCTATGTGTGGTTCACTCATTTAGGGGAATAGCCCAGAGGACAGCTCAGGAGGCACAGAGTCAGCAACACCCAAAGGCAGTCATTGTAGTCATCAGAGAGAGAAAGCAAATGCAGCAAAAGCTTGCAATGTTTTCTATGGGTTTGAAACTCTTCAAAATCATGGCTATAGACGCAACTACTTGGAAGGTTAAGGCAGGAAGATTGCTTGAGAACGAGAGTTCTAGACTACAATGCACTATGATTGCAAATACAAATAGCCACTACACTCTAATCTGGGTAACATGACATGACTCCACCCCCCCCCCAAAAAAAAAGAAAGAAAGAAAGAAAAGGAAAGGAAAGGAAAACAAAAACAACCCCTGTGGCCAATCTCAGTTTGGCTGACAGTGGGTAATGTTGGAGGCATGATATGTCAGGAGCCTTGCCCAGCTCCTGCTGGGCACCCTGGATTCCTGATGTGCAAGGCCTAGCTCAGGGCCCATTGCCTCAGTTTGTGTGCTCTCCCCAGGTACAGAGTGTGATCTCTGGCAGGTGACATAATGTTGCAAAGCCTGGCTTCCTCAGCGGTAAAGTGGGAAGTCACAGTTTCTACTTCATAGGGTCAGGGTGGTGCCTTAATTGGCACATGTGCACTGAGCTGGACCAAGCTGGCACAGAAGGTGATGGTCAGCACCTGTGGGGTGAGGGAGGGCCATGTTCCATGTCTGAGTGTCCAGTGCAGACCACTGGACTAGATGCCAGAAAAGTTGCCTGTGTGTTTTGTGTGGAAATGCTTGTGATCCACACCTCCCATGGGGGCCCTCATCTGCCAGTGATGGGTAGGAGGAAGCCAGAGTTTTCACCCTGCATACCCCACCCAGGCCTCAACATAATGAGCACACAGGGAGAAAGCTTGGATCTGGAACTGGCCCCTCCTCAGCACCTGGCACCCACGCTGTGGGCCCTTCTGGACCACTGTCCTGTAGCCTGGACAAGGACTCCCTTGGAGACTCCTACAGGGGCTGCCTGAAGCTAGTGTGTTGGTTCCACCCATGGGTTTCATTTTGCCCACCCACAAGTTGAATTCTGGGCCCTCACTCCCCAGACCACCAGCATGGAGATGTGGAGATAATGCATCCTGCACCCATAACTAAAAGATCCAGGAGTGCCCTACAGCAACATGAAGGGAAGATAGACGCCTTTTCTAATGAAATAGTCTGTCCTTGACACCATACATGAAAATGCTTCGCTTCCTATTCCAGAGCAAATTCCCGGGGGAACTATTGTGGCCTGAAGGCCACCTGCATTCCTGATGTTGGCATAAACAACTAATTGCTGCCCCACAGCAAAGCTGGGAGTATCTGTCCCCAAGACTAAGCCTCTCAGCCCACTTTCAAACTTTCTTAGGTAGAACATGGGATCTTGAGGGACCTTGGTGTGGTTTTAACTGGTCGCTTTCTTTTTGGGAGTGCAGTTGCACTTTTTTCATATTAAGGAGATGTTGTTGAAACCACAAGGAGGTTTTAGCCGAGGTCTAGTTGCTCATCACACGCAGATCCCATTACTGAGACAATATGGGTTGCCAAAGGCCAGGCACAGCGGGTCATGCCTGTAATCCTAGTACTCTAGGAGGCTGAGGCAGGTGGATTGTCTGAGCTCACAGGTTCAAGACCAGCCTGAGCCAGAGAGATACCTTGTCTCTAAAAATAGCCAGGCATTGCAGTGGGTGCCTGTAGTCCCAGCTACTTGGGAGGCTGAGGCAAGAGAATCACTTGAGCTCAAGAGTTTGAGATTGCTGTGAGCTAT
>NW_003852483.1:7378571-7413744 GCF_000181295.1 Otolemur garnettii | reverse complement strand
AAAGGACATTTTTACTTTCATATTTTTTGTCTCAAAAAAAAAAAAAAAAAGAAAGAGGAAAAAGAAGTCTGCCCAGGGACTTTCAGAATCTCAGCTCCTTTGTCTTACACACTATCTACCATTTCTGAGGGAAAACTCAAAAAGTCAAGTAGTTAAGAGAGAAGATTATTTAAAAATATATAGGGGCATAAGGGTTATTGAAATTTGTTCATAGAACCAGTTATAGAGCTATTTGTATTGTTTTCCTCTTAATTCTCTATTTATAGCATTTGTCCAATCTCTATTAGATTGTTGGTCCTTTGTATTCTTTTTAGTGCCACACTGTTTGTGTTTTTGTGTTTTTTCTTGGTGATGTTGCTGTTTAAAAGGGCCCCCAGGCACAGTGTTGAAGTGCCCCCCAGTGTCCCTAAGGATGCTGTGATGTGCCTTGGGAAGCAAATATGTGTTAAGGAAATTTCATTCAGGGTGAGTTATAGGGCTGTTGGCTGAGGTTCCAAGTTACTGAATCAACAGTATGTCCAGAACAAGGCAGAGGAAATTTGCTGATCTGTACACAGGGCTGATTGGAAAGCTCCCTGTGTTTCCCCTGGAAACAGTTATTTAGTATTCACTAATTCATTGTTCATGGTGACTCTACAGAGCATGACTACCTTACATTATGAGAACTGACCATATGCTTCATAGACTTAGCTTCTAGATTGTGCACCATACTTGGATTCTTATTTTTATTTCTTTATTTTTTTGAGACAGAGTCTCACTATGTCACCCCTTGGTAGAGTGCTATGGCATCACAGCTCATAGCAACCTACAACTCTTGGGCTTAAGCAATTCTCTTGCCTCAGCCTTCCGAGTAGCTGAGACTACAGGTGCCTGCCACAGCACCTGGCTATTTTTTTGTTGTAGTTGTTGTCATTGTTGTTTAGCAGGCCCAGGCCAGTTGGAACTTACCAGCCCTGGCACATGTGGCTAGTGCCCTAACCACAGAGCTACAGGTGCTGAGCCCATTCTTGGATTCTTAAAAGGCCCACCTCACTTGGATTCTTTAGAAAATGACATTTTTCTACCTTGTTCTTCCTTTGTCTCCTAATTCTGGGTTCCATATCCATCTTCCAGGCAGCTTCTCTGCTACCCTAGGTGAATGATGCCTTGCATGCAATCTGTCAAGAGATATAATCATTTTCTGGTGTGAGCACTGGACCTGGTGCACAGTAGGCCCAAGAGGTGTTTGATTACAAGCCTTATGTCCACCTGGTACATTTTTAATCTGAATGAGACAGGCACTTCCAGAAACAGAGAGACTAGTTTGGAGCTTGCTGGAAAAAAACAGAAACCAGGCAGACAAGTTTATCAATAAGTGGAAAAAACCCTCTCCTGCATTCATATCAAGAATGATGTGGCCCTTCTGGGGCTTTTCGTGGGGACTGTCAGCTCCAATTGCCAGGTTCCTCAGGGACCCACTGAGTGCAAATTGGAAACTGGGGAGGAGAGACTCCTGCCAGCCCTAAGACTGAGTCAGCCTCTCCCAGCTGGGAGAATAATCCATCCTTGGTCATGGTCTGAACCTGCCCTAAGACAATAAGCGTAGGATCCTCTGGTCAGAGGATTCCTGCCAGGCCCAGTGGACAAGTGCCAAAACTGATCACTAGCCAGCTCCTTCTTTCTGCTCTACCCACACAGATTAGCTTCCCAACTCTGGGGTCCTGAACACACCTGTCACTGAACACCCTGAATCCTCCATGCTCCCCTATGGAAACAAGGAGACTAGGACTTACCCCCCAGGCAGCCTGGATCACTCTCCTTCCAGTGGCCACTCTTCTGGAGTGGGTAGGCTCTGCTGGCCGGGTGAGGACAAGGGAGCTGAGGTGTCCCTGCAAAGGTAGGAGTTTGCCCAGAGTCTAGGTGAGAGCAGTGTGCAAACCTGGCCCCGAAACTGCCCAGCCACACATGATATCCATCTGTGTAGCCAGCCAAAGCTGGCACATTTTTGAATCCTTCCTGGGGAGTCTCCCACACTCTTAGAATGTGGGCACCTCCACCATGTCCTTGATAATGAGGACACTAATATTCAGAGAAATTACCAAGCAGTGGGAGAGCCAGGACTTGAATCAGAGCAAGGAACCTCCAGAACCAAGAGCCTCCAGACCCAACCTTCGTGGTATACATGTTACTCTTGTCCATCTCATGGTCTCATCAGGGGTCTACCAGAACGCTCTGCCTAAAGACACAGGCCATTTGTTTTGAAGTACAGGAACAAGAGCAGAAGCATCACTGGTAGCACTTTCATGTGTTTCCTTCCTGTGCATTGTCACTTTACATTATCTCTAATCAGTTCCTGTGTCATAAAATTCTATAAATAGCATTTAAATGGCTCCATCATATTTGATTGTATAGGAATAGTATTGTTTACTTAACCATTTTTAATTGCTGAACATTTATGTTATTTGTAATAGTTACTTTTATTTATATATATATTTTTAGAGGGCACTTTGTTGCCCTCAGTAGAGTGCTGTGGCATCACAGCTCACAGCAACCTCCAGCTCTTGGGCTTAGGCAATATTCTTACCTCAGCCTCCCAAGTAGCTGGGACTGCAGGTGCCTGCCACAATGCAGTTTGTGGGGGCTGGGTTCGAATCCACCACCCTCAGTATATGGGGCCGGCACCCTACTCACTGAGCCACAGGTGCCACCTTATTTGTAATGGTTATTATAAACAATCCTTCAGTGAACGTCTTTTTGTATCACTGTCTGCATTGCTGGTCCCTCCATTAGTGTAAATTCTCCAAAAGGGAATTACTAACTTTAGGGTACAGACAATTTTTAGGCTCTTGCTCCAATCATGAATTGCCTTCCAGAAAGCCTGTCACAGTCTGCACAGTTGACTACATTTGAAGGCAGGAGGATAAAACAGTAGTGGCTGCAGGGTAAGCTGGGCTGTTACGAACCTTTAGGGCCAAGAGGAAAACTTATGGCAAACTCAGGGCCCTACCAGGCAGTGGCTGTCCAGGAGGACAGTGAGCAGACAGGGCTGGGCCTGGGGTTAAACTAGAGTTGAGAGAGGGTGTGCTCAACTTCCTGTCCTTGGGGTTCTATCCTTTTAGAGTCCTTTGGATAGAACCCCAAGAGAGGAGCCTTGTAGGACCCAAGGACTCACAGAGGCCTGGGGACAGGCTGGATGGCAGCTGCAGGGTGGAGTCGTGGGCAGTCCCTCCTGTGCTCACTTCCAGGCTGTGAGACCTGCTGGATGTAGAGCTCAGGCATGTTGGGTCACACCTGCTAATGGGGCCCCACCTGTTAGTGGTACCATCTCCAGGGGTCACCAGGGTGAAATGAGAGCATTTGTAATAAAGCATTAGCTCATACCGAGTGCCCAGAAATGGTGGCTATTATTATTAATGTCATTATTATTTTAGCAGCAAGACTTAATTGGGGTTCTACTACTCCCAGGGGTTGGAGACCCATCCCCACATCCCCAGATTCTCAAGATCCCTGGTTCAAATTCCTGGGACACTTTGGGAGCAGCCTGGCTAGTGGAGGCTGGGGCAGACAGCAATGGGGTTCTGTACACCTGGCAGCCAGGTCCTCTTCACCAGGGTGCCTGAGTGGAGACCTCAAACCCCTGTGATCCAGGACTTTTGAGGGGCTAATGCCTTGTGCTTTGGACTAAAACAAAACAGGAAATGTGATCTTGTATCTGGTGTGAGACGAATCAAGTTAATCATATGAAACAATAACTCTATGCTTAGAAGAAAAAGATTGCAATTATGTTCACTTATTTGTTATGTGACAGCTGAGCATCTCCATGGGGGATAGTCACACACAGACTGGTATCTGCCATAGGGTGTGCATTGGAAATCACCTTGGGTAGTGAGTGACACTGCCCAACTTAAAACATTTTTGTTTCTGCTTTTTTCTGTTCTATAAATTTTTAATAATGAACATGTCTTCTTAGAAAAATAATCTGTATATCCAGACAATGGAATATTATTTGGCCCTAAAAAGGAATGAAGTTTTGCTGCTTGCTATAGGACATGGGTGAACCCTGAAAACATTAAGCTCAGTGAGAGAAGACACACAAGGTCACAAATTGTATGATTTATTTTATCCGAAGTGTCCAGATTAGGCAAATCCATAGAGACAGAAAGTGGATTAGTGGTTGCTAGGGGCTGAAGGGAGGAGGGAAGGGAGACGAGGCTTCTTTTTGAGGTACTGAAAATGTTCTGGAATTAGATAGTACTGATGGTTGTACAGCACTGTGAATATGCTAAAAACCTCTGAATTGCATACTAGAAAATTAGAATAAATTTTAAGGTATGTGAATTATATCTCAGTAATGTCATTATTTAAAAAATCAACATGTGCTTAAATTTGAGAGTAAAGAAATGTGACACTATCTGGTTGATTATTTTAAAAAGAAGAGAAATAAAGGGTGGATTCTAGAACATTGCACCCTCCTTCCACCTGCTCTTCAGACTCCAAGCTCTGGCTCTGCTGAGTAGAAGTCTCCTTAGCAGCAGCAAGGAAGCACAGGCACCATCCCCTCTGTAGTGCACTCTGGAACTCCCTCTTTCCTTCCACAGCCCCACCTCCACTCCCTCTCTCTAGGCCCAGGTGTGGCCCATCTCTCTGGTGTCATGGGGACTGGGTGGTAGCCCAAGCTTGTGTTTAGTTGGGGAGAAATGGCCAGATTACCCCCAGGAAGATCATACCCTGCAGAAGTAAAATCCTGACACTTTCCTCGCTTGTAACACTCTGAGCCCTTCACACACCATACTCTGCTCCTGGAGATAAGCTGGAAGCAAGTGTCATCCTGCCTGGTTCCAGTCCCTGACATATCCAACTTTGGATATTTCTGGTCAGCCTGACTCCCTCCTAACACACCTCATTCCAATTCTTGCCCACCACACCTGATGATTTGTCATGGCCACTGGGAATATGCCATTCTGGTTGTCTACCACAAAAGGGCTGGTGTAAACCTAGCAGTCATGTTAGGTTAGTCTCAGGTGAGCGAGGCCCTCTGTCTTTCCCAAGGCTCTGTCCTCTGTTTCTGAGGGACTGTCACCTCACCGTCTTGCACCAACAGACAGGCTACGAGTGGGCCCTGGTGCCCAAGATGGCTGGTGCAGGATGGCACTGTTTATTTCCTCCTGGGGGCATCAGGCCCCTCTGTCCAGGGACCTCTAAGTCCAACACCAATACCTGGGTCCTTAGAGGCCCCCTGGGCCCTGCATCTCCAAGAATAGGGGCACAGCATTCTCCTGAATAGTGTACACTCTGCAGCCCCCACTGGGTGTGGAGCCTCCCAAGGTGGGGGAGCAGAGCAGTGAGAAGCCCCCATTATCTGCCCTCCTTTCCTCATGAGCCTGGCTTGGCAGGCCTGATGCACAAAAATGCAACAAGAGCCTCAGTAGACAGGACCCGAGGTCTTTGTTTTGTTTGTTTGAGATAGAGTCTCACTCTGTCATCCTGGGTATAGTGCCATAGCATCATAGCTCACAGCGACCTCAAACTCTAGGGCTCAAGTAATTCCCTTGCCTCAGCTTCCCAAGTAGCTGGGACTATAGGTACCTGCCACAACCCCCAGCTAGTTTTTCTATTTTTAGTAGAAACAGGGTCTTGATCTTGCTCAGGCTCAAACTCTTGAGCTCAAGTACTCCTGAGCTCACTCACCTTGGCCTCACAGAGTGAGGTATGAGCCACTGTGCTGGTTAGGACCTGAGATCTTTTTCAGCAAGGGTGGACAACTGCCTGGCCTGCAGGGCCACTGGGACCTGGGGGGCAGACCCAACCTGGACAAGGTCTGGGGCTTTAGGAGCTGAACTTACATTCCTCACCCAGAGAAACAAGCAACCTTGAGAGGCTCTTGGCATGAAGCTGCTCTCAGTGAACACAGCAAAACAAGACCTGTGCTTCAGAGGGTAAGTTGCAGGTCTGCTCTGTTGCTCTTTTCCCAGAAGTGCTCCTTATGCAGGAAGCTCTTACTGAGCACCTGTTAAGTGCCACACTCTTGCAGCACCTGGAGACTGTCAAGGACTCCTGGGCTTTGGCTGCATGTTAGGACCACTTGGAAGTTTTTAAACACCTGAGGTCTGGCTCACCCCAGCCCCGACACAGTGGAATCTTCAGGAAAGGGGTTAAGGGTGTCTCAGGCCTTGGGGATGCTAAGGGGCAACTGTGTGTGAAACATATTGGGCTGTGGGGGACAGACAGGATCATGGCAGGTCCCATGGTGATTCTCACCAGCAGCTGAGGCATTAGTTCTCTACTCATTCATCCACCAGTAGAGAACTCCAAGCTAGAGGGAGTCTGGGGAGGTCGGACAGGTTCTGCCTTAGTTCCACATCTGGGCATTCTTTTTTCCCTTCTGTATTTACAGTTTTACTTTTAATTGTATTATCTGCCTTACCAGAATTGAATATCACTGCAAAATTCATCATTTCTCTGGAATCACAAAGAAAGTCCTACCTTATATTAACTTAGGAGACTGTTTGGGGGCCATTTTCTGATTTGTGTGTCATGCTTCAGAACATTTCTAATGGAACCTTATTATTAGAAGGCAACATAGTTCTTCATCCATTCCTCCCTCAGAGCTGAGTCATTCCAGCAGTGTTAGTTCATCCTGCACCACTTGACCTGCCTACCCCTGGCCTACAGGGAATGCCTACCCCTCTGGGAAGTGAGGCTAGGACTCAAAAAATGCTCTGGCCTGGGCATGCCTTTGCTGTCCTCTGCCATCACCTGCCAGGAGTGGGAGCCCAAGCTTTGACAGCCCCTGGTGCCCCTGCTAAGGCACATTGTCTGTCCTTTGTTCTGCCCCGACCCTTCCTCAAACCTCAGGCTTTCTTGCATTACCCCAGGCCACTCTTACCACCTCCCTGGGCTCTGTTCTCCCAGCCTGTCCCCCTATCTCTTTTCTCTACTGGAGCATCCTCCTCATGGTACATGTGGCTCAGGGGGCTCTAAGGGAGGTGGGCTGGCTGAGCTGGACTTGAGCACTAGACATCTATGAGTGTGAGTGGGCAGCAGATCCCAGGTGCTGATGTGAAAACCTGGTCACCTCTTCCATCACCAGGCAGGCACGATCACCACATGCTGCCAGCATGGCCTGTTGGGAGCAAGAAGAAGCCAGACTGATGCACACCTGCTTCAGAACATGCTTAACTCTATCTTGTCCTGGTTCTTCCTTGGGTAGGATTGAGTACACCTGTCGTGAACAGGACCCACGTACTTGGTACCTTTCCTGGACTGACCAAGTCCAGATGCATTGGTAGCCTTTTAAGAAGGACAAGCCAAGATGACTAGCCTAGTTTGTAGGGTGGGATACTGAGGCACAGGAAGGGCTGGGACTTATCCAAAGTCACCTCTATGGCTAGGGACAAGGTTGGGGGTGTTTAGCCTCACAAAGAAGACAGAAAAGCTCCTTATCCACCCTCCACCTCTGTCTGTAAAACTCCCCACCCTGGAAGGTGCAGCTTAGATCTCTGTCACTCAGAGTCTCTTAGACTTACAGAGCTGGCATCTCCTTGTGCCACCTTCTCCTTGTGTAGGCTCTGGGTTCAAGCCAGACCAGTTGAGCCTCAGACTGCATGCCTGTGTCACAAAGTAGATGTGAGGTTTAGAGAACATAAGCTAACAGGCTGTCTGTGGGAAAAGTCCTGATTTGAGGTGTGTGCTAATTTTCATAGCGTAAATAATCTCAGCATTGCTGAATTCAGGCTATTGTGTGGTGTCGCCAAACAGAGCTGGGAAGAGATGTGCACCCTCAGCCCTGGTGAGTCAATTTCAATTGGCGCCAGTGCCCAGTGGGGCCCCAGGAAGTGCTGTTTCTCTGGGTAACAGTTGGTCTGGCACACTCTTTCTTCTAAATTGTGAGGGTTTGTTATCTTCTCTGCTGGCTTTTATGTCACATAAGTTACTTTGTGCCAGGGCCTTCAGGGCCAACAGCCTATAGGCATCTTCATCTCTGAAAGCTTGTTTATATTTGATGGATGCTGATCCAGGGAAATGGAGACTGAGAACCCTAGCATCTCCTACCTTGGTTTCCTCATCTCGAAGTGGGGCCAATGAGTGTGTATCATAAAATCATGGAAAATGGGGTGAGAAGTTAAGGTGTCAGTTCAAGGCATTGTGTGGAGCAGTATGGTCACTGACACAGGCCATGTCCCTGCAGTAGGGCCAGAGATGCCCTGGAGAAGGCTTGCCTCTGGGACTCCAAAGGAAGAAGGAGGAGAGAGATCATGCAGGATCCCCTGGTGGCATTTGACAGAGGTGTAGAAAGAAGAAAACTTTGGTCAAGGGCCTTCTGGAAGCTGCCCTGTGCCCTCATCAAAGGCATCCCAGAACAGCGTCTGTTGCAGGAGCTCTGGGATTTAAGGCAGATAACTCCTGCCTTTGTGGCCTCTGCTTGATTGTAAAATGGACACCATGAACACTGTTACTTCCTTGGAGGATGGTGAAGTCATCATGGATCTTGTTGGTAAAATGAGAGCAGGGATGGACATGCCAATCCGGGACCACGCTGAGCCCGGGAGTGGGCTCCTAAGGGTGGCAGCACACCTGGCGGTTCTCTTCCTAGCCTGCGGGTTCTGCCCTGGCACAGGTCTCTGAAGTCTGATGCGCCGAGCTATGGCATGGTGAAACATTGAGCCTGCTCCTTTCTCCTGGGGACAAATAGTGCCCTTCACAGCTGACAGCACTGCGGAACATCCCCAAAAGCTTCAGAGGCCAGGAGCGCAGAGGAAAGTGAAGAGCCATAGGTGGGAGCCACCGGGCTGATCCGCAGGTGGCCGCGCGCTCTCGCTGGAGCCAGGTGGGCGTGCCAGGCCCCGCCCCCACGCAGGCTCCGGGGCTGGGTTAACAGACGCCCCGCCTTCCCCGCTCCGAGTAGGAGCCGGTGCGGGAGCGGAGCCGCGCGGAGCCGGCAGGAGCACGCGGGAGCGCGGCCCCGCAGTGGCTGGGCCCGAGGGAGCAGCGCGCAGGAGCGGGAGCAGCACTGCGACCCCACCCCAGCGCGGACCCCCGCCCCGAACTCGGACCTAAGCGCTGAAGCGCAGTCTCATCAACCTCGTCTGCTCCGGCCCCGGGCCGCCGGCATGGACGGCGTCCGCTCGCCTTGTGAGTGCCAAGCCCCCCTACCTGCCTCCTTTGTGTGCGCGCTGCGCCGCTGCAGCCCCCTCCCCGCGCGCCCCTCCCGTGCCCCAGGCCCGCGTCCTTTGTGGAGCCTCCGCCTGGCGGGTGCCTTCTCCCCACCCCCTCCTATCCCCCGCTGTCGGCCCTTCTTCTCCCTTCTGCAGCTTCCCCTGGGACAGTCCAGCGAGTCCCCCACCCGGGCGAGGGCTGGGCAGGGCGCGAGTACCCCTCTGCCAGCCTCCGAGTCCCTTCTGCAGCCCTTCCTGGGCCTTCAGGGACACCCTAGGCTGGTCCTCTCTCCCAGGGTCCCAGGGAAAGCCCAAGGCAGGCCCTTTCCGCGGGGCTGGGGCTGAGCAGGACACGTCCTCCTCTTCCCCAGCCTGAGCCTCCAGGTCAGGTCTCCAGCCCCTATCCTTGAGATCTCAAAGACAGCTCAGTAGGGCTGGGCTTGGGGGTTCTGCGGCTGAGCCTAGGCAGGGCGCGGGCCCGGGGGCGGCGCTGTCTCATCCCGTGGCTCGGGCAGGTGCGGCGGAGCCGGCGCTCACGCGGGCCTGTGTGTCCTTGGCCCGCAGAGATGGACGGCGATGGCGGCCGCCGAGACGCCCCCGGCGCGCTGATGGAAACCGGGCGCGGCGCGGGGCCCGCGGGCATGGCGGAGCCGCGGGCGAAGGCGGCGCGGCCCGGGCCCCAGCGCTTCCTAAGGCGCAGTGTGGTGGAGTCGGACCAGGAGGAGCCGCCGGGCCTGGAGGCGGCCGAGACTCCGAGCCCTCAACCTCCGCAGCCCCTGCAGCGCCGGGTGCTTCTGCTCTGCAAGACGCGCCGCCTCATCGCGGAGCGCGCCCGCGGCCGCCCCGCTGCCACTGTGCCCGCTGCCCCTGCTGCGCCTCCTGGCGCCCCTGGCACCCCAGCAGACCCCGGCCCAGAGCCCACGGGCACAAAGGAACTCACCCCAGACCCCGCAGCAGCCGCCACCGCGCCCGCCCTCGACGGCGGCCCCCAGGAGGAGGCAACTGCAGTGAAGAAGGAGGACGCGGGGGTGACCGAGGCGAAGCCTGAGTCCGGCCGAACACGCCGGGACGAGCCTGAGGAGGAGGAGGACGACGAAGATGACCTTAAGGCCGTGGCCACCTCCTTGGACGGCCGCTTCCTCAAGTTCGACATTGAGCTGGGCCGCGGCTCCTTCAAGACAGTGTACAAGGGTCTGGACACCGAAACCTGGGTAGAAGTGGCCTGGTGTGAGCTGCAGGTGAGGGCGCGCGGGCCTGCAGGGGGATGTTGGTTGGCGAGGCTGTCCTTGGGCACGTCCTTGCTCTTGTCCCCCATGCTTTAGGTAGCCCTGGAGGCCGTGGGGCCGTGTGTGTTACCCTTTGTGAGGGGTGGCTGGCACTGCATGTGAGGCCCATTCTGTGGCTGTGTGCAGGTTGGGGTTTGTGAGCCAGACTCTGAGGCGAGGTTGAGCTTCCAGTGTGCGTACCTAAGTGTGTGCACAGTGGGAGTGGGCACTGGAGACTGGGCACTTGGAGGGCGTGTCTGTCAGGCTGCTTCTCCAGTCCTCATGACCCACTTTACTGACCCAGGCAATCTGGACCGTTGTCTTTGTGTGGGGGGCTTCAAGGTTGGTGTCCAGTGTCACAGGGTGGAGCTGGAGCTGCTGTTAAAGTAGCACCTTCCTGAGTCCTGTGAGGTATGAGTGCCCTGGTGTGCATGTTTGCGGGGGCTTGTTCTGATCCAGGGTTCTGTGACCCGGGGCCAATGTCTGGTGGGGACCTGGGGCCCACTGGGCAGGGCCTGGAAGCACCATCAATAGTCTCGGTATTCTGAGGGCTCCATTTGTTCGCCAAATGGATGTGTGAGAGGTCTTAAAACCCAGGCATGAAGAATGCAGGTGGAGTATTTTCTTTTCCTTGGATACAGAGGCTCTGGGCATGTATTTTTCATAACCCTGCCCTCACGTTGCCTGTGTGAGCACCATCAGCCCTGGACAGTTATATAAAAGGCAACCCTAGCTGTCCTGGGCCAGGCTTGGGAGCAGAGGCCTTGCCTATCACGGAGGGTGGGGGCAGTGTTTATAGGCCTCCCTCCTCATGGGGGCAGCTGTTGGGCATGGGCCAGCCTGGGAGAGTGCTGGCTGTCTGGAGGTGTAAGCCTACTCCACTGGCCTGTAAAGTTAGCTGGCCTTCCAGGCCTGACGCAGGGCTGGGGCGAGCCAGGGCATGCTGGGTTCCAGGGCTGCCGGCCACACTGCAGGATGCCTGCGATTTTGGCTGAGAAATGGGATTAAGTTGCTGTGTCCTTCAGCCCCTGCAGGGTGGCCTGCATGTGTGTGCAAGCTGGGCTAATTTGGTGGGTATTGACCTGTCCTCAGCCTTTCTCCCAAAACAAAGAGCTCCAGAGGCCTCGCCTCCCATTGCCTCTTGGTTCTACTGTGGAAACGCAACTTTTCGTGGCAGGGTCAGTGTTGTCCTGTGGGATCCTTTAGGAGGCACTGAATAGCTGCCCTTCTCATGGCCCCACAGGTTGTGGGTGGCCTTGAGGGTTTAGGATAGGCAGCGGGTATAGCAGGGGGCTGTGGACTGAAGGTCCTAGAGGGTGCTGGGGCATCCTTGGGGCACAAGAAGGCAGAGAAGAGAGAGGATCCTGAAAGGGGAGAAGATGATTCTTGATTATGGTGAATGCCATGAGCCTTTCCTCTCTACCTTCCTGCTCTTCCCAGCTGACCTGGGGCATGGCATGCTGAGCACTCTTGGGTGCTGCCACTGAGAAATGCCTCTACAGCAGCGGTTTTCAACCTGTGGGTTGCGACCCACAGGAACTGTATTAAAGGGTCGCGGCATTAGGAAGGTTGAGAACCACTGATCTACAGGGTGGAAGATGGAGCTAGGGGTGCTGCAGCAGGCTGGCTTTGAGTTAGACCTCGGCAGCTGGAACCTGCTGATCTGGCTGAGGTACTGCTGGTGCATGTGACTCTCAGAGCTTGTTAATTCCCATTCCCTTTAAGGAAAGGCAGGAGGTTCTGTCTCTGGGTCTGTCCGCCGCGGGCACAGGGTGGAGCCTGGACACCGTCCAGGGGTATTTTTCTACTTGATCTCAGATGGGAGTGGGCAGCCTAGAGGAGGCTTCTGGTCTATACAGTGTTCTGTGCTGGGATGTTGTTACTGGTACCCCGAGATGTTATGGAAACTGTCCCTGTACCTCCCCCAACAAGAAGTTCTGCCAACATTTGCCCCAGGCTGGTGTGCATCTTTGGCGTCAACTCCCTCTGCTTCTTCTGGTCTGAGGTTTTCTATGAGAGGTTCTGGACCAGTTTGGAAGAGCCTTCTTTACTGAGAATCTGCTGTGTGTCAAGCCTGTGCTGAGAGCCGCAATATCACAAACCTTGAGAACTGGGGGGATGTGGAACCCACTGGAGTTCCCCCAAGGTCACCAGCTTGGAGATGTCAGGGGCACTGCAGGATTCGGGGAGGAGTGCCCCAGCTTGATGTGGCAGGCAGGCAGGGGCTAACTTTGTGCAGGGTCGTGGGAGAGGCTGGCATTAGGGCTACCTTTACTGTGTTCCTGGCAATAGGCAGGGATTGGTGCGAGGTTGGAATGGGATAGGGTAGGATGTAGTGCTACGGGGAGATTAGAGCATAGGCTGTGGGAGGGAGGTCAGAGTCCTTGAGGGGAGTGACTCTCCTGGGTAGAACTCAGGGTCAGGCCTCACAGACCACCACTATGCAGAGGGAGTGCCTGCCGGCAGGCAACAGGTGTGTATTCCTTCTCCAGGTGTGTTCGTTTTGTCCCAGGGAGCGGGCTTTACTCCACAGTATGGAGGTGATCATCTTGTACCTTGATCCCCAGCATTCCCAGCATTGGGAATCTGGGGCTCCTGGGAGGGTAGAAGGGGAGTTGTGGGGGTGTTATCATTAGCCAGGGAGCATTGTGGAATTTCTCTTGGCCTCTGCCTGTCTCTTCCCCAGAAGCACCTCAGCAGGCAGCAGCTCCCTTCCATCTACCCAGGTGCTGGACTCTGTTCCTATTCCCCCTTCTTAGCAGGCCAGGGGCTTTTGGGGCATCTGCTGGCCTCCTTGGAGAAATAAGCATCATTTGCTTGCTTTTCCTGGGGTTTCCTGCCAAGTGGAAGAAGCGCTTCCATTATAGATCTAGTAGCCTGGCTTAGAGGCCATCTGATTGCCTTTGATAAATTAACGTTGAAAGACCTTCATAGAGAGAGTTTTATTTGTTTATCTCACATTGAAGGGCAGTGAGATGTTTCATCTTCGGAATTCTCCATATGTCCAAAACTGAAACTTGAACTGTTTTTGTGGGAGAAGCATAAAATTTTATCTTCCTGTCAATTTTCTTTTGAATTAACTTTTATTCTTGGCATTGGAACATGTTATGGTAACAAGGAAGGAGGTAAAACCCACCTAGAATCCTCTTGCTCTCATTCTCTCTCATACTTTCCATGTTCCTGTGCCTATCTTTGGCCAGGTCTGGTCTCCATAGACAGTATGGGGTACTCTGGGGTCCCCTGTTGGTCCTGGGAGCAGGTGCTACCTGCCATGTGAGCTGGGCTACTCTATGGGGACAGGCCTGGGTCCTGCCTGGGCATTGGCCTTACCTTCTGCAGGGCTTACCTCTGGGGGGTGATGACACATGTGTCCGCTGTGGTATGACCAAAGCATGGTAATGAGGAGGTATCTGGCATGGTACAAGGGTCATCCTTTGGGTTAGCAGAGCCTTATCCCCTCCTTGTGGTGTTGAGCTCTGACTTCTTGTAGGACTGACACTATTCCATGTACCTTAAGGCTCCTGCTCTCATTTGCTGCCACCTTTGAGCTGGCCATGGGTCCCCATGGGTCCCCAAATTGAGAAAATGCAGGCCAGCCTGGACTGCAGGCTGGAGTCAGGAGTCAAAGATGGTGTGTTTGTCTTGGTTCACCGGTTTCTGTTGTGTCTCTTTTGGTGACCTGAAGGAAGCCTTGGTTTCCACCCCCGTGTTGATATCAACCCCACCCTGTCAGCATTCCCCCTGCTTTTAGGGAACATGGGTCCCTCTGTACCACCATGACCCTGCAGAAGGCCACTATGAGCTGCTGCTTCAGGGCTAGAATCTGAGTTTCCCAGGAGGGTGCCTGGGGGTCTGTCTCTTTCTAGGAGGCATTCAGTCTTTGACCCTCGGCCTAGAGTACTTGCTGGCCCTGGGAGGAAGAGGACTGGGGACTCCTGCTAGGCCTAGTACCACCTGAACCCTGCCAGCCAGGGACATAGGTCCCTGGTCTGCCTGCTCATGAAGCAGGTGTTGCTGCTGCTCTGTACTGCCTGGAAGGGGTCAGGCTCAAGGAACGGTGTGTTCCTGACTCACCACCCCCATCCGGATGTTCCTGTGTCCTGTCCATCTGCCTGTGCCCAAGAGGGAGTGACACTCACAGAGGCTTGCCGAATGCAGCCTGTTACCAGTAGATAGGTCCCTTCACTGTCCTCCAAGGACAGCTTTAGCTGCTCTACAGCTTCTCCCATGGTTGTGGGCAGCCCACTTCTGCCAGCAGTACACTTGCCCATCTTACTGGTAAGCCAGGCACATGTCCCAGGAGGACTTAGAGCCTGAGCAGTTTGTATGATGGCCCCTTGCAGGAGTCCTGGCTACCAGCCTCATCTGCTTTCCTTGTGGCCCTGCTGACATGGAGAGAAGATGGGACAGGAGGGGCAAATTGACATCTGAGTATAGGAGAGAGGGTTGGTGCTTGCTTGCTGGGGCAGGATACTCAGAGAAGGTTCATCCCAATTTGGCTGGCGGTCACCCCTCTTTTTTCATTCTCCTAATGCGTAATTTTATTGGAAGAGCTATAATTTGAAATCAGAGGGATGCCAACGCTGAGTTTGTTTTCCTGGGCGAGATGTTTTATGTGCCATGCGACCACGGTTTTGGTTTGGTTGGCAAGAGAGGTTGGCACTAGCTGCCCGAAATGCCTGTGTAGACAACTTTCCCTCCCTCCTGCCACGGCAGAACAGTGGGCACCCGAGCTCTTACAGGCCCTTCACCTGCCTCCCAGGCAGGGCTAGTGAGATCTGTTTTGGCAACAGTGATGTGTGAGCAGCCTGAGCGGCAAGTCACCATCATGGTAGCTCATCGAGGCTCAGGCACCATAGCTTATTCTTGGTTGGAAACAGATGCTCCTGTGGCTGAGTGGTATCTTTGGGGGCACCTGGTTAAGCCTGATTCAGGGCTAGGTTGCTGTGCTGCCCTCTGAGACACAGAGTGAGGACCCCAGGACACAGCACAGGCACGTGGAGGGCTGACCCCCACACATTGCTCATTTGCTCTGCTGTTGCTGAAGCTAGTGTTTTGTCCAATCTTGTCACATGGTAGGAGGCCAGGGAGGGCAGCTGGACATGCCTTCCTGTAGCCCAGCACTGGAACCCTCTGTGATGGCGGAAAAGTTATGTCTCTGTGATCTGTGTCCACATGTCCTACAAAGCACCTAGAACTTGGCTGGAGTAGATGAGCATCTGGGTTCTGAATTTTCCCCACGCTAAACATGGGCACAAATGGCTACACATCCCCAGCCACTCAGTGAGATAGTTTGCACCTACAGCTCTATCCTCAGCTCTCTGCCAGGTGGTTCCTTTTCCAGAGGATAAAACTGAGGCCCAGATGACATAGAGGTGGCCACGGAGGTGCCAGACAGACCCAAATGGGAATGGTATATAGACCAATTCACAGTAAGGTGGATTAGGGCTGGGGACGTATTGGGGCTGGACAAGGCCCAGGAGGTGCACGACTGGCCCTGGTCCTGTGCCTGAAACACCAACAGAGTACAAGATTGGGGATTTGGGCATTGAGGACTTGGATTTGGTGATAGCATTATGCCAGCATCAGACTTAAAGAAGGGCAAGATATACTCTGTGTTACTTGGAGGATCTGGTGGGGTATAAGAGTTGTGCCACCTCCCCCGCCCCATGATGTTTTCAGGGACTGGTTGAGGGATTACTTTGAGGTGGGGGGCAAAGCTTTGTTGATGGGCTGCTAGTCAGAAGATATCATCAAGAGAAGGGGAAAGAGTGGGCATTCTGGAAGGTTCCAGAGGCCAGGCATGTCTTGTGACCAGGGTTCAATGGTGCAGTCTTGTGTGTTCACTGAGTGAGCATGTTCTTTGCTTCTAGGCCCAAAGTTAATGCAGTGAATAGGACAGGCCACGACGCTGGGAGGCAGAGTCAACAAGATATCTGAAAATGCATTGAGTGGGTTGGTGGGATGCTAAGGTAGAGAGAGAGCCTAGTCCTTATAAGGTGACCTTGGGAGGTGGCAGAGTAAGCTGTGCGGACACTAGGTGGCAGGGGACAGCCTGTGCAAAGGTCCTGAGGCAGGGGCCCGTCTAACGTGGAAGAGTATTAGGCAAGTGCAGCCTTGTCGGGAGTGCCTGTAGGTGTGGCCAGAATTTGGCCTCTCTAACAGAGGGACAAGCCACCTTGGGCTGAGGCAGGGTCTGAGCAGAGGAAGGGCGGGAGCTGGTACATTTTTTGAGAGGTTCCCCTGGCTGCTGCTGGGATTGTTTTGGAGGTGGGGCAGGGAGCCAGTGAGGAGGTGACTGCCAATGTCCTGGTGAGAGACAATCAAGGCTCCTATCCAGAGGTAGGGGGTGGGGTGGGAAGGAGTATTGGATTGTGGGTGCATTTGAAAGTAGAGAGCACAGGATTCACTGCACATTGGATTTGAGGGTGGAGAAGGTGGGACTTGAGATGATAGCAGAGTTCTGAACTTGGCAGGATGTGGCTGCCTTCTGTTAAGGTGGACAAGGAAAGTGAATTTGGGGGAAGAGCAGGCCTTGGCTTGGGACATGCTTAACTTGAGTGACCTGTAGGCAGCCAAGGGTGGTCCTCCTGGGAAGTGGGGTTTCCCAGACAGAACCTGTGCCATGAGCCCAGGTAGGGATGCCCAGGAATGCTTGGATGGGCCAGGACTGAGCCTGAGGGGTGGTCAGGAGGGAGGGGCCCTGCCCAGAGGATCTGTCCCAGGATCAGCAGGGGCTGGCTCCAAACATGATTCATACAAGGTAAGTCAAAATAAGGACCTGCAGCTGCACCTTAAGGACAACTGTGTCTGCCTTTGGATGTTATCTTTTTCTTTATCTCTGTCTCACCTGGCACAGCCAAAACATAGTCTCAGTGGGGCTGGGCCTACAGTCCTGGGGTAGCCAGGCTTGCACCTTGCCTGCCACTCACTTTCCAGGACAGCTTGGACTTGAGCCCTCTATACCTATATACATCTTGCAGGCATCTCGTTGGCATCTCTTGGGGCCTGCGGCTTGGGCCTGGCTTCACACTGCATCTGGAAAACGCCCAAGGTGACAGTATGAAGCTTTAGGTCACCACTTTGATGGAAGAGAACTTGACCCAGCCCAGCAAAGGGTCAAGGTCTGTGGGCTTTTGTCTGGGTCTCCTTTGCAATCCTTCCTGGCTGAGCTGCTATGATGGGCATGAGTAGCTGTGGTGAGAGGCGGGGTTTAGGAGCTCCACAGCCAGGCAGGGCTCTGCCTTCACAGGTCCTGCCCTGGTGTACACCAATACCCTGAGGGTTGGAGGGCCATGTTCCCAGTGGAAGGGTGTGGGAAGGAGCCTGCCATTGTGAGCCTCAGTTTACCCATTTTTGCAGTGTGGATGGTGCCAGCCGACCTTCACAGGCTGTGAGGACTATTGAGAGAAGTGCATTCTACCTGGGCACACAGGGCCTTCAAGTTCACCTCTTCTCACTTCCCTCTCTCCCTTCCTGCAAAATAAACAGTTGTCAACAGTAGAGATGTGCAGCGAAGAGCAAGTTGGCCCTGCAGATGGAGATTGCTTCCTCAGGCTGCCTGTCTCCCTGCCTGGGAGCTGTGAGCACCTGCACTGTTGCTGCTTTAGCATTGGAGATGCAGATAAGGAAAAGGGTGTGAATAGTAGTAGCTGGGATTTTTGGAAACAAATTAGGACCTGCCTCTGGCCATAGGTAATCTGGGGCTGTGTTTCTGGGAATCCCATCTGGGTGGAGAGGCCCAAGTGAGTATGGTGGAGTCTGGCAACCTGAACATTGTAAGTTTTTCTGCTTCCAAGAGTTTTCAAATCTATGTTCATTTCCTGGAGGGTTGAATTCTAAGGCTTTTCCAGAATACTTGATTTACTATCTCTAATTTAAGTTAGCGTTCATTAAAATTTTTTTGAAAAGAAGAAAAATATCAAGACAGTGTGGTATTGATAAAGAACAGACCAATAGATCAATGGAAGAGAACAAAGAGCCCAGAAATGGATCCTTAGAAAGTCAACTGATCTTTGATGAAGAAGTATTCAATGGAAAAAAATAATCTTTTCAACAAATGGTGCTGTAACAACTGAATATCCACATGCTAAAAAGACTGTAGACACATACTTTATACCTTTCATAGAAATTAACTTGAATCATAGACCTAAATGTAAAATCCAAACTATAAAACTCCTAGATGACATAGGAGAAAACTTAAGTGACTTTGGGTTTGGCAGTGATTTTAGATACAATACCAAAGGCACAATCCATGAAGAAAAGAAAGTCTATTCTGTGAAAGACTGTCAAGAGGAGAAGGCAGGCCACAGACTGGGAGAAAATATTTATCAAAGACCCATCTGCTAAAGGATAATTATCCAAAAGATACAAAAAACTCTTAAAACTCAACAATAAGGCTGGGTGTGAGGGCTCACACTTGTAATCCTAGCATCTGGGAGGCTGAGGTAGGAAGATTGCTTGAGCTCAGGAGTTTGAGACCAGCCTGAGCATGGGCAAGACCCCCCCATCTCTACTAAAAAACAAAAACAAACAAACAAAAAAACTAGCTGAGCATGGTGGTGCACTCTCAGCTACTTGGGAGGCTGAGGCAAGAGGATTGCTCAAGCCCAAGAGTTTGAGGTTGCTGTGAGCTGGGACGCCACAGTACTCTACCCAGGGTGACAAAGTGAGACTGTTAAAAAAAAAAAAAAAGAAAACAACCAGATTTTAAAAAATAGGCCAAAGACCTTAACTGATACCTCATCAAAGAAGACACACACATAACAAATAAGCACATGTAAAGATGTTGAACATCATTAAGTCACCAGGGAATTGCAGATTAAAAACAACTGTGAGTGCCCACTACCCACCTGTTAGAATGGCCAAAGTCCAAAACACTGACCACGTACATGCTGGTGAGGATGTGGAGCAAAGGAACTTTTGTTCATTGCTGGTGGGAATACAAAATGGGTAGCCACTTTGAAAGCAGTTCGACAGTTCCTTAAAAAATTAAACACACTGACCATGTGATCCAGCAGTTGTGCTCCTTGGTATTTACCCAAAGGAGTTATAACTTATGTCCGCATAAAAACTGGCACACGGATGTTTATAGCAGCTTTATTCATCATTGCCAAAACTCGGAAGCAACCAAGGTGTCCTTCAGCAGGTGAATGAATACATAAACTGTAGCACATTCAGACAATGGAATATTATTCTGTGCTAAAAAGAAATGAACCATCAAGCCATGAAAAGAGGCTTGTAGATGAAGGAGCTTTAAATGCAATTTAAGTGAAAGAAGCCAATCTGAAAGGATGAATATTGTATGATTCTAACTCTATGATATTCTGGAAAAAGATCAGGGGTTGTTGGGCATTATGAGGAGTAGGGGATGAATAGGCAGATTTTTAAGGCAGTGAAACTTTTCTGTATGAGATTGTAATGGGAGACGCAGTACACATTTGTGAAAACCCATAGAACGTATAGCACCAACAGTAAGCCTGAATGTAAACTGTGGATTTTAGTTAATACAGTTATAACAAGTATGCCACACTAATGCCAGATGTTGAACAATTGGGGAAACCATATATGTGGGTAGAAGGGAGTGTATGGGAACTCTGTACTTTTGCTCAGTTCTTCCATAAACCTACAAGGGCTCTAAAAATAGTTGATTGATTTAAAAATAAGTGTAATAGCTCTTCCAGGGACACTGTCTAGAGGCACTCAGAATGGTCCAGATTTGACATACTGTCTTAGGCTTTCCTACAATACAGCTTCTAACAAAACTAGGCTGTCCTGAACCTTGGTGATAGAAATATTTACCTTATACCAAGAAGGTTGGGAAAACACCAAAACCTGCATGTGGTATGTGCCCAGCCAGACTTCGAGGGGTTTGTGCTTTGAGACCTACAGTTCTATGAGGTTATCTAAAACCAAAAAACATGTCAGCAGGGCCTGTGGGGGCTCCATCTGTGTGTGCTAAATGTGTTCCTGACAGGATCAAGTCTGCGTTCCTTATTAAGGAGCAGAAAATAGTTGTGAAGTTGTTGAAGGTACAAGCACAGAGTCAGAAAGCTAAATAAGAAAAAGGAAGCTTTTTTGAGTAATAAAAATTAAAAAGCTAAAAAAAAGTATAAGGCTACATTAAAGAAGTTTGTGGAAATGAAAAAAATCCACCCATAATCCAAGTGAACATAACTACTTTTATTTTTGCATATTACCTTTTAGGTCTTGTTCACACACATATATCTTGTAGAAATATAACTGTGAGGCCTGGCATAATAGCATACATCTGTAATCCCAGCACTTTGGGAGGCTAAAGTGGAAGGATCGTTTGAGGCCAGGAGTTTGAGACCAAACTGGGCAACATAGCAAGAGCCCCATCTCTACAAATAATTTTAAAAAAATTAGATGGGTGTGATGGCAGGCACCTGTACTCCCCGCTACTCAGGAAGCTGTGGCAAGAGCACTGTTGTACTTAGGAGTTCGAGGTTACAATGACCTATGACTGCACCACTGCACTCCAGCCTGGGTGACAGAGTGAAACTCTGTCTCAAAAAACAAAAACAAAAATCCCAAAACCAAAACCAGCTGTGACTATAGGGTGTCTCAGCTTTTAAAATCTTGTTTCTAGATTGTCTTGTAAAGCCATTGGTTTACGAGAGGAGGCCGTGGTTTTGGAGTGTATTCCTAGTCTTTGTGTTGTGACATCTCCTTTGTTAAGAAGAGGAGCTTCAGTAGAGGGGTCTGTCACTAGATAGATTTGGGGGCTACAGGGTCAGGCAGGCATTGCCGTTGAGGAACTTCTCAGAGCCTTTAAAATGCCCATGTTGGGAAGTTCTTGGGAAGGGAGGGTGGGAGTGGAAGGCATTGGGTCCCTATCTCCTTTTCTTTTCATTTTACAAATGTCCTGTGGTCCAGAACTGACTCTGGGCCAACTGTCGGTATCAGGCTTGTTAGTTTTGTTGGTTAAGGGTTGCTGGTGATCAGAAAATGGTGTTTCTGGGCACCATTGCAGTTACTGTGGGGGCTTCCCTGTCCCATTCAGAGGTGGTGCCATTGGTGGACCTTGGAGCTAGACCTGGAAAGCTGGTCTTGCCCATGAGTCTCCTCACCTGTCTTGGGCCAGAAGCTGCCTTAGGAGGATACTCCTGTGACCACTCTCCCCTCAGGCCCCCTGCTTTCCTGGCTTTCTGTATGCTTGCTCGTGGTGGATAAGCTGGGACAGTTCTCAGCTGTGAGCTGACTATGGTAACAATGCTGACTCTTGGTCATACCCAGAATCTGGAATCTGGACATGGCCATTTGAGAACCTTAGAGGCTGCTCAGCATTGTTGGCTGGGACATGGGCCTTTCCTCCTTTCTCTTCTGCTCTTCTCAGCCTTGTTGGCTTTGTCCCAAACCTTGCTTGCTGCCGCATGGCTGTGATGGAGCTGTCACAGCTTCAGCCATCACAGCCATGTTTGAAGGTAAGAAACGAGTGTGGGGTTAGGTGGGGGCCTAGCAGCCAAATGGACCGTTTCTCAAATGAGGGAAATGTTTACTAGTGATCTTCTTTGGTGTCTCTGGTTAGAATGGGTTCACATGGTCTCTCCCAGCTACAGGGGCTTCTGGTGTTCCCTGCATGGACCTTGGCATAGTGGGTTGTAATCTGTCCCCTGGGGCTGGGCGCAGTGGGTTTCTCTTGGTTGGCTGGGGTGGCAGGCTCTGGGCTGGGGGACACCTGTGTCTGTCATGGTCATCTTGTTTCCTCATGGTGCTGTATGTGTGTGATGGAACCTTCTTCTGCTGGGGGCTGTCTCCCTAAAAGGACAACCCAAATGTCCTGCTGTGTCTGTAGGCTGCTCCCTGCCCCCACCCCTCCTGTCCAGGTATGTGGGCCCTGAGGGTTCCCTGTCCTTCCTGTGTGACCACTCCTGGCTCTCTGCCTGCCACCCCTAGCCCCGTCAAAGTTTTCTTCTCTCTGCCAGTAGTCTCATTTTCACTACCCCCCAATTTTTTACTTTTAAAAACTTAATGTAGCAGAAAAGTTAGTTACTGGTTGTTAGTATTTTGCCACATTTCCTCTATCTCTGCACCCATGTCTTTCTGACCCATTTGCAGCTCATCCTTGAATATTTGAGTGCACGGCTCCTGATAGGAAGGAGGACATGTCCCCACATCACCTCCACTCACGCCACACTCCAGGGTGTGACTGCCGGCAGCCAGTGAAGGGTCTGACAGGCAGGCTGTCCTTGGCTTATCCTGTGTGGATCCAGGATGCAGTCAAGGATCATGTGCTGTGTCTGGTTGTCATGTCAATTTTAATCCAGAAGAATCCCTCCACTTTTTTATTATTGTTATTGAATCTTTTGTCATTGTCTTTTGAGGGCACTGGGCCAGTGGTCCGATGTGGACACCCTGTCTGGATTTGTCTGGTGTTTCCGCACGGCTGTGCTGGGTTGTGCATTCCTGGCGCAGTGCTGGGCCAGTGCTGTGTGTGCAGATCAGCCCTGGGCTGGGCCACCCCTGCAGGGGACGTGAAGGCAATCCGAGGTTTGTTGTTCATACTGAAGTAAGCATGCTGATGTCAGTGGGGCACCACTCTGTGCTCTGGGGACATGTCCAGGGAGGCACTGCAATTTCCCCCTTTTATTGAGGAGGACAATGAGGACCAAGAAAAGGCAGGACATTGTCCTGTCTTCCTAGCCAGCCACTGACAGAACAGGGACATGACCCAGCCTGAGGGGTTCTGACATGGCCCAGGCAGGCTGGGCTGCAGGGTTAGTCGGTTCTGGGACTCGGGGCCACCCAGCCTCCTTCCTTCCTTCCTTCCCGTACCTCACGCCCCTAAGTGAGAGCCCAACCTCTGTTTTAAGTTGAATTGTTGATGCTGTCAGGACTTGCTTTCAGCCTGAGGGGGGCTGTGGGCCATCCCAAGTGCTCTGAGCTTCCTGGGTAACTGCGGTGTCCTGTGATTTCCTCCTGCAGATGGGGCTTCCTGGCAGGAGGATGCTGACCGTGAGACCACCTCCTGCCTGCCTACCTGTTCCAGGAGGGGCCCTGCCTCAGACACCTGCCAGCCCTGGACAGGCTCCATTGAGTGAGGAGAGGCTGCCCAGGCATCGGGTTTCATAAAGAGGGAGGGTGGTCACCACAAGAAGGCAATGGGACAGACATGGGAACCTGACAAGGGAGAAACTGTCTGGAGCCTCCTTCCTCTGAGATAGCAGTTTTTACTCTTATGTTTTTCTTAGCTCATTTTTATATCCTTGGGCACTTTTGCAAAGTCATGATCGTGGCGTGTATGCTGATGTGTGTGCAGTGATGGTGAATCTCCTGGCCTGCCTTTGGCCCTCACTTCCAGCCCAGTCTCACCCTCCTTGCCTCTGCTGCATGAAGCCTGGAGTTGAGCTGGGCAGCTCTGGCAGTGCAGTCTGGGGCATGGGGCCTCCTGGTGTGAACTGGGCCTGGGCCTGGGCCAGATCCACTGTCATCCCCTTGCCGGCTGAGGTGGGTGGAGGCCTGGCTCAGCCCCAGCCTGGCCCCACCAGCTGGGCACAGGCTTCTACATGCCTCTTTTCCCTCTGGGCTGGGTCCTGTGGCTGGTAGTCCCTACAAGGACCTGAGACATCTGGGTATGTCCCCTTACACTTTGTGTGGTACATCTTCTCAGTCTGGCTATGCTGGGGTCATAAGGGTCTCCTAGAAGGAAGGTGACCATTGTCTGGGATCCAGGTGGGCCACTTTCCTCCTTTCTGATGGCATCAGAGCAGAACTGAGATGCTTCCCCCAAATCCTGTTTTCAGACTTCACCTGAGGTTGAAGATGGTTTTGGACCTCATGACCTCTTATTGTAGGACTGCTGGGGTTGGTGACTATAGGCATCTGGTCCACCTGGTGGGCTGTGCTTGTGTCACTGGTGGCTGAGGAGCACCCTAGGGTTTCTGTCTGGCCCTGGGCCCTGGGCAGCTGTCCTATGCCTTCACATCAGGAAACAATCTTGTCAGGTCAGCCAGCAGCAAGGCTGTTGACATCTGCCTGGACGGGTTCCTTGGAATTTCTTCTCTTTAATCTTTAATTATGAGGTTTGAGCAGGGGAGCAAATTTGGCTTTTTCAGAAGAAACATTGAAAATCCAATGCTGCAGAGGAGAGTGAGGAGGGGCAGCAGGTGGGCAATGTTGTATGCTCTGTCCCTTCACAAGAGGCGAATGTCTGGCCATGGTGAGTGGGCACCATGTGGGGGTGCTCTCCCTGGCTTATTCCCTGCTACCCTGGGCCTTCAGCCTCACCTAGGGAGTGGATGATGCCACCCCCACAGGTGCTTGGATGAGTTAAGGTGTAGCAGGGGCATTGGGTGAAATCCTTAACCCTGATGCCATCAGCGGGATCACATGGCTCATCAGGGGGTTTCCACACTGCCTGACTTTGCCTTCTGGTCTCTTGCTTCAGAGTGCAGGTCTAGGGCAGGTTTGTCTGATGGGGTGCACCTATCATTGTTGTATGGGTCCCTAGGGCTGCTGAAAATGGGTGGGCAGTTTGTGCAGGAGATAGGCTTGGGGCTGTCTTTGTCTACAAGAAGAGGATAGTTTCTGTGCATTCCCTTGAGGGCCAGAGGTTGTGGGAGAGTGACTGAGGAAGCAACTCGGATGCTGGCTGGACAATGATAGCCATTGTCCCATTTGAGCTCTCGGTGATTTGACACCTGCTCCAGGCTGCTGGTGCCCAGTTCCTTAGCCAGCCCCTGTGCTGCCCTTGCTCATTGTGTATGGACAAAGTGAACTGGCACCTTGGTCTGTGGCTTAGTTAGCAGGGAGTTGAGCCCAGAGGATCCTGGAATATGGCCCTCAGGAGCATGGGGTGCCTAGTAGTGAGTGCTCTTGGTGCCTCTTGGGTCTCAGGTTTGGGTGGCCGAGGGATGAGACAGCCATAGGGGCTCAGGATATAGTGGCTGCAGACCTGCTTTGCACAGATGGGCTACTTTTGCTATTTGTAAAAAGAACATTAAAAAGGAGGCACTAAAGTGAATAAAGTCACCAAGGAGCATTTACAAGACAGGCAAATTAGGTTGAGTTGAGGGAAAAGGGCAAAAACACTGAAAATAACCAGCTAGAAATAATTGAAACAACAGCAATATAAAAATAAAGGGAAATAGTTTTTTTAAAAAAGAAAGAGACAGATGATATTTTCTAAAGTTAAAGGGAGAATCATATGTTGATGGTGAGGGACATGTTTTTGCTTGGATGGATTGATCCTCAGTGCAGCTCCTCCCCAATGCTGACCCAGGAGTCCCCTCACAGCAGAGAGTTCCCAGCACCCCTGGCATAGGTGGCATCAATGCTTTTTTTTTCTTTTTCTTTTCTTTCTCCCTTTCTTTTTTTTTTTTTTTTTTTTTTTTTTGAGACAGATTCTCATTTTGTTGCCCTCAGAGTGCCTTGTCATCTTAGCTCATAGCAACCTCGAACTCTTGGGCTCAAGTGATCCTCTTGCCTCAGCTTCTCAAGTAGCTGGGACTACCACATTAGCCACAATGCCTGGCTATTTTTAGAAATGGGGTCTCATTGTTGCTCAGGCTGGTCTCAAACTCCTGAGATCAAGTGATCCATTTGCCTTGGCCTCCTAGAGTGTTAAGATTATGGGTATGAGCCACTGCACCTGGCCCAAAAGTTATAAAAGGGTTGTCAGTTGTCTGTCAATGCTTTCTGTCCTGCAGATGTGTTCTGCCCACTTTAGGGACCTGAGAACATGGAATTTAGTCTCTGTGCCTGGTTTCCTGTGCTGCCCTGAGGCCTGCCTCAGCGGGCATATCAGTCCACCCTGTGTGTGGCTGAGCTGTCCCATTGCCTGGGCTGGCTGGGTTGGGACTGTTCCCAAACGAGGCTACTCAGCATTTGCACAGGTTGGAGGGGCAGGGGAGGTAGAAATGGCATCTGGATGGGCTGCTGGCCTGGCCTTCAGGGCTTGAGGCTCCTGCTTGCTTGCCCTGATGGGGCTCATGGCATGATCCCTCGGCCTCCGGGGAGGTGGAGCATGGAGAACACATGCTCAGGCTCGAGGCTTGCGTCTGCTTCCTTCTAGTGGCAAAGCTCCCAGGAGCAGGGCTGAGCTCTCTGCCTGGCTTGTCTGTCTGGCCTGTCTGCCTGGCCTGACGCTAGCCCTGGGCACCTTGTCTAAATAGATAGGACCTAAACCCCAGGTAGGACATGTATGAGGGCTGGGCCACCTGGGACCTCTACACTTTCCTCCCATCCTCCCCCTCTGAGGGCTGCATATGCTAGCCATGTACCTCCTAAGTGTCCAGGACCTGTGCCTCCTCTGTGTTAGGAAGAGCCCACTTGGCTGGTATCTGGCCTGTCTGAAATGGCCTGTCAGCCTCTGTAAATATTTGATGAAGGCAATGATAAAAAGACAAAGACATGCTCTGTTCCCCGAGGGGAGTGAGATGGTGACATTGAAATGTTCTGGCCCTGCTGGCTGCTTCCCTGAGCAGTATGCAGATGGTTTTTAAGGCAGGCCCTTTGTGTCCGAGTTCCTGCTCACTGCAGGACAGGGCAGAGCCCCTCAGGGCCTGGCAGGGCTGAGTGGGAGGCAGCTGCCAACTTTCCACCTGCAAACTAGGCTGGGCTGGTGAGGGCTGCTGGCTGGGCTAGAGGTCACAGTGGGGTTTTGCCCTTCTCATGCAACCTGGGATAAACCTGGTGACAAACCATGGGCTCTGCCCCTAGGGCAGCCTCAGGGGTGCTAAGGGTAGTTGCGGTTTGCCACAACCTAACCATACACAGATGGCTCTGTGCCCGGTGGCACCACTGGCCCCTAGTGAGTACAGCTGTCACAGCACATCACACTTCCCCACCCTGTGCCTGCCCGGTGGTCTGCCCCCGGGCTTCCCTGCCCTGCTGCCTGGGAGGGCTACATGTGCCTTGGCGACTTGCCTGGCAGGCCCTTGTTGGGCTCTGTGCGCACATGTATGTGTGTGTGTCATCTTTGTCTTGCTTGCCAGGGAGCAGCCTTGCCCCACAGGTGCTTTCGTGGGAATGTGGAGCCCTTTGAGGTGGCCTTGCTCAGGGGCGACCTGCCCTGTGGGCTGTCGGCCTGGCCCTGCCAGGGGAGGGGAGCTTTCTTCTTGGGAGGGGCAGGAATTGCTGGGGGCCATGGCGCCTGGGGAGGGGTGGGTATTTGCACGGCTGACAGCCTTTAAACAAAAGGTTTCTGCTGTGTTTTCTGTTTGGGGAAAGGAAAATTATGCGTGGGCAGGGCTGGGGCAGGCATTATAGTGGAGGCCTTCTTTCTACAGTTTGATTACCAATGCAGTGTGGCCTGGAGGTCCCTCACAAGTCCTCTCTGAGGCCCCTGAGGTTGGCAGGGAGTTCTTCTTCAAAAGTGGGGACATTGAAGCCCTTGTGGGTGTGTTTGCCGGATTCTCCTAGCTGGAAGGGGTGGGACATGCCCAGTGGTCCCCAGGGCTCATGGCCCTTGAGGAGGGGCCCTGTTGGGGTGCGACATTACCTTGACATTAGCCTTTCACCTATGGGGACCTTGTCTGATAGTGTTTTCTAGGTGCCACCTTACGCGGCAGTGGAACTTAGCAGAGAGGATTAAGGGCTGTGAGAGGGAGGTTGTCTTGGACTGTCCTGGTGGGCCTATTGTCATCTGTAGGTCCTGCAGGAGGGACAGAGTCAGAATAGGATGTGACTATGGAAGAGAGAGAAAGGAGCCTAGCCATGAAGAATGAGGTACCTGTAGAACTGTGAGAACAAGTTGTGTTGCTGTGAGTGGTTTATTACTGGAGCTGGGGAAGGCCAGTATGGCCTGGTTGCCATCTTTATTGCCAGTGGACAGGGTGCAGCCCAGGCAGGCATGGCCACCCTGTGAAAGCAATGTCTAGAGGGCTCCCTGGACAAGGCTTCTTGAGCAGGGCCTGGAGCCACTGGTGGGATCCCAGGATGGCATCCTTGAGAGAGGATGTGGGAGACAGCTGGCTGGAGTGTGTTCCGGTCAGTGCTGAGATGGTAAGACCACACTATCTCAGGAGGTGTTTTAATTACTTGCCTTGTCAGTGGTACAAGAGAACCATTGAAGGCTCTTGAGGGAGGGCACATAAAAATAGAGTTTAAGGATATGGGCCTCACAGCTGTGTACAAGGAGCTGGGAATGGGATAGGGGTGTGTGAGAATGACCTGGGTACTCACACTTCTTCTGGGAGAGGTAGATAGGGGGCAGTAGACAGAAGAATTATTCATGGGCGCTGTCAGCTGCATAGAATAGGGAAAGTACATGGTCCCAGGCCATGTCTGTTGTGGGACCCAGGAGGGTTAGGGATAAAGGGGGACTCAGGGTTCTAAATGGACTAGGAAGCCCCACTTTCCCCCAGCAAACAGTGATGGGCAGCCAGAATGCCTGGCACGGGGGATGTGGCAGGAGCAAGCTGTTGGCTTTCACCAGGCAGTGGGTGCTGGCTCTGAGCCCTCATGGGGCTGCACGTGTGTCAGAAAGAAGGAGGACTAAGAGGTGGTGTTCCAGGGTTCTGTGACACAGGCTGGCTAACTCTGCTTTCTCTTCCTAATGTGTATGTCTCTGCAAGTCATTGGCATAGTTGTGGGGTCAGGGAGGCTCAGAGAGTGAGGGATACCCACAGGCACTGGAGAGGAGTGTGAGCATGTTAGATGGGTGCAGGGGACCACTGGCTGGGCGGCTGTGGGGCTGTGTGCCCAGTTGGCTCAGGCTGACCTGCTCCTGCCTTGCTCTGCAGGGGAGTGTGGGGGGGAAGGGCAGGGGAAGCCTAAGGCCAGCAGGGCCAGAGAGCCACAAGCTGCAGGCCAAGGAGTGGACTCAAACTGCAGAAGGGATGGTTGTGATGATGGAGGCTTTGGAAATCAGTGGACATTGGAGTCAGGGCTCTCTGGGAGAATGTGGTGGACCTGTTGGGTTCAGACTAGAACTGTGTTAACACCTGAGGGAGGTCCTCTTTTCCTTCGTCCATTATCCATTCTGGCAACAGTTTTACTATGGAGTGAACACCCTCCCCCCTTGAGTTTATTTGCTGATTGGTTTTATCAGTGTATGGGGATGGGCAGGAGGAGGTGGTGGGCTGGGACTGGGCACTCTGGCAGCACCTTTCCCCTGCCCCAGGGTCAGGGTGTCTCTCAGCACAGACATGGCAGTAAGCAGACAACATTGTGCAAGGGGCCAGTGTCCCCCTAGAATGGTGATGTGTGTGCAGGTGGGAGCCTCCTGAGCCACCCAAGTCTGGAGAGGTAGTTGGCTCTGATGGACCAAGGCTGGTACATGTGTTTATCTCTGTCTCAGGCCTGGTCATAGGTTGAGGGGCTTGCCCTGCTGGTTGGCTCTTCTCTGTCTCCCCCTACCCTGTGACTGGTCCCCTCTGTTTCCCCTATAACCATGACTAGTCTCTTCTCCATCCCACTATTCCCCCCACTCTGAGGCTGGCCTTTTCTTTGTCCCCCAACCCCATGGCTGGCCCCTTCTCTGCCCCCACACCTTGTGGCTGCCCCTGACATCCCCCATCCCCCCAGCTTATAGCTGATTGCTCCCTCTATCCCCCAACCTGAGGCTGTCCCCTCTCCCCCACCTGTGGCTGGTCTACCCTCTCTATCCCCCCACTCCAAGGATAGCCCCCTCTCTGTCTCACTGGCCCTCCCTAGGCTGGCTATCTGGAGCCTGGTATCCATAGCAACAGCTGCTGCTGTGGAAGCTGGCGCCTGCTCAGCCTCATCCCGTGGGGAGGTATTTTTGGCACTGCTGAGGGATTTTTATTTTATCTTTGGTGTTGACTTTTACTCTATGAGTGACATAGACAGAGCTGAGGGCAACCATGGAGAAGCTACTCCCTGGGGGATATGGCCCTCAGGGCCTTGTGTGGTGCCCATGAGTGTGGCATTCTGCCTGCCTTTCTGCTGTGAACAATGACTCTATGATGCCAGTGCCTTTGGGTAGCTTCTGGAGTAATGAGTCTCAGGCCCCAGCTATGCTGGGGGCTTTAGGCAACAAGAAGAAAACTAGGGGCAGGTCTGAGACCTTGGTAACACCAGCAATTCAACATGGATACCCCTGGAGGCTATTGTCATGCTGGGTCAGAGTCCCTGAATTTAAGGGATGGACAGGGGGAGGTTGTGTCCTCTTGGGGCGGATGCTGAGTGCACCTGCTTCCCTGAGGCTTGTCTTTCTTCCCTGTTCCTCAGTTTTTCTTAGGAGGTACTGGGGCAGAGTCTGGGTGTGCAACACCGTAGGGTCACGTAGAACTGAATGGCAAGGAAGGAGACTGTACATTGTGTTCTGGCTCTGCCACCCCCTGGAAATGTGGAGGCCTCCCTTATCCTCCATCTCTTCTTCTGTTGGATGAGGATGATGGCTCCCAGCTTGTGGGGGTGCTGTGTGGCTGCTTGTGATTCCTGCCCCTTGTCAGGCTCCCCTGAGAGCAGAGAGGCCATCCCTATGAGAGGATGCCTGGGGCATCCTTTTAGAGGCAAGACCAGCCACGTGGGAGCTGACCAAGGGCTGGAACACCCACACGTTATTCTGAACTTGTTGAAACCACACATCACCAGAAAATAGAAGATGCTTAACAAACCTCATAACCCATCCGCATTTACTATGACAAACCTCATAACCCATCTGCAGAATGTCCTTTACTTTATTTTAAAACACTCGGATTCAGATAGCACCTCCACGTTGCAGAGCTGGGGGTTTGACCTGCCCCCAGATCTCTGAGGGGCCCTAATCTACCATTTCCCTACAGGCAGGTGATCCCCCGATTTCTCCCCAGTTCCTGAGGAGGGGTATGGGCCTCCTCATTTACACCACCCCCCCAAGCACACAGTAGGTGTTCAATGTGTACCCGGGTGATTGGGTTGGCCCTTGAGGAGGAGCCCGACAGGCTGCCGGAAGCTCAGGGAGAAGCATTCAGGATTTGTGAGCTTTACAGAATCAGTAATTCTGTCTCCAGTGAGTGTATTTGGTGCAAACCCCAAAGCCATTTATAGAACAGATGCCAAAGGGAGCACTTGAGGAAATTAAACTCCATGGTAACCTCACTCTGCAAATGAAAATAGCCTGGCTGTCAGCGCTCTGCTGTGGGCCTAGGGCACGGCCGGGATTGTGGTACCCGCCACGCTGAGGCTCTCTCGCTGCCTGCGCCCACACCACTGCCAGGTGCTATTTTTAGTTTCATGAAGTTCAGTAGATTGGGGAGAATTTGGGAAATAGTGGAAAGGAGAAAATAAATCACATGTGTTCAGGGCGAATGGCTCTTGCTGTTCTTGCCGGTGGCTCTCTTGTGCCCGTGGGTTTTATGTGGACTGATCCGTGGCCCATCCTTTCCACTCTGCACTGATGATTCCCAGACACAATACACAGTACGCCGTGGAGGGACTCAGAGATGATGTTCCTTGGTGAACGCAGGCTTTGGGGATGTCATGTGTCCCATGGCATGGTGCCCTGCTACAACAGGACGTTTCTACTGAAAGTAGAGTTTTTGTGTTAACATTACCTGCCACCTTCTTATGTTATGTTCTTCTGAGAAATATTATGAAAGCAGTAGAGGAAATATGTCTGTGTAGAGAAAGGAGAGCCACCCACGCTCTTGTCACCCTGGCTGAAAGTGAGCCCTTTTGGTGTGTCCTGCGTCTGGCCGGCTTCTTTGCGTGTGTGTGTGTGTGTTGTCTCTGTGCGTGTTCACACTCAGGCAGCTGGGTCACTGTCCCGCTAATGGCATCTGTGGTGCTTGGTGTCCTGTCAGAGCCTCATCCTTAAGATTTTTCTCCATGATAAGACCAAGGAAGCTGCTGCTCACCTGTGAAACCATGGCCTGGAAGACCCTTAGAAATAGGGTCTTGCAAATAATTCCCTGAGAAAAAGCTTCTAAACAGTGAGCTGGAGGACACAGACATTTGACCTGGGGAATCTAGCTGCAGGTCCCAGCTCTGTTCCAAGTAGACGTGGGCAGCCGGCAGCCTTCCACAGCAAGGGTTCCACACTGATCTCAGTTGTATGGCTGTCTGGCCAGGCTGTGGTGCTTTAGTCCTGTCCCTCTCAAGGTGGAGGGTGGGCCTGGCTTGAGACCAGGACTGCTCACCCTTGGGGTCTATGGACAGGCTAGCTGCAGGGCTGGAACTGCCTGCACTCCACTCAGGGTGGCCCATGGGGCTCCTCTGCTCTTGCCTGTCTTCAAGACAGGGCCAAGTGTGGCCCTCAGTCCCCCTTCCTTCAAGACTGAGACCCTGACAGAGGCCTCATTGACCTTAATTTGGTAAAAGGCAAAATATTTATATGAGCTGAAGAGAAACCAGAGCACAGACACCTTAATTTAGAACACCTGGGACCCTCCTGGGGGTTCTATAGGGCTAGGGGGTATTGCTGAGAAGGAACAGCCCAGAGGAGAATGGGGATGCCATTGGGTGGAAGGAACAAACCTGTATTGCAGTAGAAGTGCAGGCCTGCATGTCCGAGCCAGGCCCATAGGTGGCCTCAAGCCAGCCACCCTATCTGCCTCTCTGGGCCCTGAGGGTGGAGTGAGTTCTGAGAGTGGCCACCCAGTGATGGCCAAAGCCTGCCTTTCTCCCCAGGATTCTCCATGTCAATGGGGAGGGCTGGGCTAGTCTAGGTCACAAGGTATCTGTGCCCCACTCTGACTCAAAGATTGGCGGGTACCCCCACGATACATAAGGGAGGAAGCCTACACCTGTGGGCATGGAGTCTGTGACCTCTCATGGCCCAGGAGAGGTTGAAGTTGTGTTTATGCTCTTACGTGGAGGTAGGGGTTTCCTCTTTGGCGCCCCACCATGAGGGTGGTGTGATCAGACAACTTGGGTGGGCAGGACCCATAGGTGATGTGGCTGATCCAATGACCACTTTATACTGTCCCCACGTGTGAGTGGCATTGTTCCCTGTCCAGTAAGATCCCCGGCCCCAGGGACATAGGCTGCAATGTTCCCTAGAGAGGATTTGGGAGTGGGGCTGTGTGTGCTGATTGAGAGGGGAACAGGGAGTGTGGGCAGGCACGGGGAGACTGGGGTGGTACCCTTCTCTTTTGAGTGGGTCTTTGCTGGGTAAGTGGGGGTGCTGGCTGCAGTGCAAGCCCTGAGCAGACCACTGACTGTCAGGCTGCTGTGTTGGGCTGGGGACAGCGGATGAGGAGAGTGAGGGAGACCCCACTGTTTGCAGGGCAGCTGCCTGTGGTAACTCGTCTTTCTGTGCATATGGTCCTGGTGTGCCTAAGTCTGCCCTGACTGAAGAAGTGTGCTCTGGATCAGATCGTTCACCTGCGCCCAGTGAGACCACACCAGACCCCTTCCCCTGGAGCCTGCAGGAAGGGAAGTACTAGGGCAGGTCACTTGTTCTCCAGATGTTTATTTTTTTAATTTTTCTTTATTATTATTTTTTCACCAAATGTTTATTGCTCTGTGTCCTCGGCTGTTTGGGGGATAAGGCAGAGCCTGCCCTGCTTTGAGTACCAAGGGTATGTCCAGGGTAGTGATGAGATTCCTTGGTACCTTGATGGCTTCCAGGGTAACAGCATCCCCAGCGATGTCTTCCCTCGTGCTCTCACTCTTTAACTCATTCATTCACTCATTCACTCACTGACTCGTTCACTTACTCTCCTTTACTCATTCACTCATCCACTCACAAACTCTGTCATTCACTCATTCATCTACTCATTCATTATCCATTTAGTTATTCATGTTTCCCACTCATTAGTTGTTCACTTGCTTATTCATTTATTCACCTATGATCTTTCTTCATAGATGAGAGGTACACTCAGATCCTGCAGGGAATTAAAAAATGGAGAAATTTTATTCCCTTTCTTCCTGAGCTACTCTAGGTTTCAGCCAAACCAGCAACCAGAAGCTGGAATAAGAATAGGTTAGTTAAGTGTTGAGCCAGGTTGCTGTGGCTTACCTGCCTGATGAGGTCACAGTGCACGAGAGTGTCCTCCAACAGGATAGTGTCCTAAAGAGACGGGTCCCAGCCCTGTCATTCTGTCCAGCTGATGCCCACCTGTCCTACACTCGCACAGGGGCTCCTCTCTGGAGCCTTCCAAGGTGGGCTCCTCCTCCTTCTTCATGATGACCCCCAGAGCTCAGTTCACAACCTAGAGAGGTCTGTGAACAAGGGCACATTCTGTGGAGGCAGCCAGAGCCAGACTGCCAAGGTTCAGGGTCTGGCCTGCCTCTTGCTAAGTTGTTGAGCCTGTCTGAGCCTCACCTTCCCTCTGTAAAATGGGAGCATCATTGACATGCCCTGCTTATAGGCTAAGCCCTGAGAGTAGGGGTCCTGTCTCAAGGTCACTTTCATGGGTCCAATGTATGGCTGTTCAATAGGTCATGGTCACCTGTAAATGTTTGCTTGAAGGGAGAGAGAGATAAAAGTTTGGGAGAAAGGGGCATTTCTTTATCTCCTAGAGCGTGAGCTTAGAGAGAGAGAGAGATTTCCCAAACCCAGGCTTTCCTGATTCTATGTTCATGGGATAATTTAGACTCAGTTTCTCTCCTGGACCTTGGAACTGTTGCCACTTTTTGAATGTGAAACATAATAGGTGGAGGTGGAGAAGCCCTCTGTGGGGCACCACACCTAAGCTTTTCTTGCTCTCAATCTGGAAGTGAGATGGCTTTGTCATCATTTGGGTACCAACTTCCTTCTAAAAGGGGGCACTTACTGAGCACTGAGCTCTGCATTGTATTTGGGGTTCTATTCTAATCTTGGGAAAGGATACAAGCACTTTCTTTCCAGAGTTGATTAGAACAACAACCTACGGCTCGGCGCCTATAGCTCAACTGGCTAAGGCGCCAGCCACGTACACC
>NW_003852483.1:7270667-7377448 GCF_000181295.1 Otolemur garnettii | reverse complement strand
AGCTCACAGCAACCTCCCAACTCCTAGGCTCAAGCGAGTCTCCTGCCTCAGCCTCCCAAGTAGCTGGGACTACAGGTGCCCACCACAATGCCTGGCCATTTTTTGGTTGCAGCCATCATTGTTTGGCAGGCCTGGGCTGGGGATTCGAACCTGCCACCTTAGGTGTATGTGGCTGACGCCTTAGCTGCTTGAGCCACAGGCGCTGAGCCCACATAGTCTTTTTCCATGGTTTCTGTTGAGGTCAGCTGTTGTCTCCTTGCTGCTACTTTGAAGATACTGTGCCACCCCCTTCTTTGCTGATTATAAGATTTTCTGTGTTCTATTTTTAGGAGTGTTTTACTGTAATGTGCCGAGATGTGGTTTTATTTATATTTAATCTATTGTGGAATTTATAGCACTATTTGAATCTATTGGTGTCATGCTTCAGTTTTAGAAAATTTGGGGGCATTATGTTTTATATATTGTTTTGGTTCCATTCTTTATGCCCTCTTCTTTCAGGACCCCAGTTACGGTTGGACCTGTGTGTCTATATCTTTTATAAGTCTTTTACTCCCTTTTTATCCATGTTTCAGTCTACATATTTATTTCTGGTCCACCTTCCAGTTTGCTAATCCTTTCTTTACCTAGGTCTAATCTGCCGTTAAACCCATATATTCAGTTTCCAATTTAATTTTTTTGTTGTTGTTGCAGTTTGGCTAGTACCGGGTTCGAGCCCACCACCCTCAGGTTATGGGACTGGAGCCCTACTTGCTGAGCCACAGGCACCGCCCCCAATTTAATTTTTTGGTTCTAGATTTTCATTTGATTCTTATTCCACAGATTTTGGTTCTGGTGAAATTGTTTATCTTACTATCATTTTTTTTTTCCTATACTAATCACAGTAATTTTAGAATCTGTATCTGATAACTGCAATATTTGGTTCCCTGAGGAATTTGTTGGAGTTTAAAAAAATTTTTTTGTTTGTTTGTTTATTTGGTCTTTTGGCTTTCCTGGTTATTTTTTTATTTTTATTTTTTGCAGTTTTTGGCTGGGGCTGAGTTTGAACCCGCCACCTCTGGCATATGGGGCCAGCGCCTTACTCCTTTAAGACATAGGCGCCACCCCTTCCTGGTTATTTTTAATTGATGTGTTCAGAAATTACAGAGATATTTGAGACTCTGGATGATTTTAATTTTTCTCTAGAGATTTACTTTTTCTTTTTTTTTTTTTTGAGACAGAATCTTACTCTGTTGCCCTGGATTGAGTGTCATGGCATCGTAATAGCTACAGCAACCTCAAACTCTTGGGCTCAGTGATCCTTCTGCCTTAGCCTCTCAAGTAGCTAGGACTATAGGTACCTGCCATGATGCCCAGCTAGTTTTTCTATTTTTAGTAGAGATGGGGTCTTGCTCTTGCTCAGGCTGGTCTTGAACTTCTGGGCTCAAGCAGTCCATCTGCCTCAGCCTCCCAGAGTGCTAGGGTTATAGGTGTGAGCCACCATGCTGGCCTAGAGGTTTACTTTTTATTGCCTGTAGGATGCAGTTAGAATAAGAGCAGAGCAGATCATCTTAATGTAGTCTGGAATTGAGCTGATTCAAAGCTGCGCTTCAGTCTTTGTGAGGGCTGATCTGTTCTGTTTTATCCACTCTCCTAGTATTCAGCCCCTCTGGAAGGGCTAATCAAAAAGCCTGTGTGTTTAACCAAGGCCTCTATTCCTTGGCAGGCCCTGGGCTTTGACTGTTGTCTTCCCAGCTCTGTTAGAATGTTGAAGTTCTGCCCAGCGTCTCAGCTTCCATTCCATTAGCTTAGTGCTATTGCTCCAAGGCAGCCCTGTCTTGCAGAAATGTAATGTGAGCCACATGTGTAATTTTCATCTTAGCAGCCATGTTTAAAGTGTAAAATGTACAGGTGAATTAATTTTAATAATATATCTAAAATATTTTGGATATGAGTGAATGTAAAATTATTAATAAGATCTTTAAACATTCTTTTAAAAAGATATTATGGTTTTGAAATCTAGTGTACACTTATAGTACATCTCAGGGAGATATTTGGATTAGTTTCTTTTCAAGTGCTTAGTAGCCACATGCATTGCTATTGTTTTGGGCCACACAACTTTAACAGGAGCAGTGGTGCTGAATGTGGGGCTTCCTTTTTACCAGGAGAGACAGAATTGTGACATTAGGACAAATGGTGCTGGTGGTTAACTTCATGCATGTGTGTACTGTGCACCTGCTGTCTTGATGGTGGTCCGCAAGGCTCTTGCCAGCTCCAGGAGGTACCAAGGAATCAGTTAATAAGATTGGGTGCTTTGGACTTCCATGGTCCTCCTGTATTCCTGATCACATGCTGCTGCGGCCATCTGTCAATCCCCCCCACTCCCTGGCCCCGAATCCTAGTGCAGTGCCTGGCTCAGAGGAACACCACGGATGTTCGTGCCCAGGAGCATGTCTATTTAGCACAGCCTGAGTCCAACTCCTGGCCAGTGACCTGGCCGTCAAGGCTGTATTTGGTCTTGGTGGAATCTCTCGGGCTACCCAGGCTCTCTGGAGAGGGAGAAGAGTGAGGTTCAGGTGACTTCATTCTGGGGGTGGGCCTAGAGGACTGAGCCAGAACAGGAGCTGGCTCAGTCAGGAGGCCACCCCTCCTAAGTGCCCAGAGCTGAGGTTCTGGTTATCTCTCTGTGTTGGAGGTGAGGGAGAAGGGAAGTCTTCTGTCTGGAGGGAGGTCCATAGCATTCTGCAGACTGTCCAGACTCCTCCCACTGCCACGTGGGATGCTCTGAGCCTGTGGACCATGTGTGGGGGTAGAGCAGCCACACGACAAGGGCTGACTTCCTGACGCCAAGCCCCAGAGCAGATGATTGACCCCAATAGCCCAGCCCTGCAGCTGTCTTTGTGGACTTGCACATAGCTCCACGGGCCTTGCCCTAAGGTTGTCCTATCTGTCCCTCCCCCACAGAAGCTGCCCTCTGTGGTTGTGCTGTTAATCCTTTGCCCCATGGTGCTGTCCAAATCTATCTTTAGGTGTTCCTGTGGGGAGGTGGCTATGAGGTGAGGCTGGCTGTTTCTGAAAATTGGATTCATGATATGGTCCTATGTGGGGGGAGTGACTGCCTGGCATCTGCTACAGAGCTCCTGGTCACCTGGGGTGAGTGCTGATTCTTCCACTTGGGGAGAAGCCAGGCCTACTATCAGGAGGGTTTCTGGGGGCAGGATGGTCCCATGGGGATTTCTCTTCCTGGCTTGCATGCCCGCTGGGCTTTTCCTGCTTTCACTCAGGGTCTGAGAGTCAGAACAGACATTTCCCTATGACAGTGGTTCTCAACTTTCCTAATGTCGTGGCCCTTTAATACAGTTCCTGTGGGTCACGACCCACAGGTTGAGAAGCATTGCCCTATGTAGAAATGGCATCAGCATTTCCTTGAGAAAAGAAAAGACTTCTTTCCCTGCAGTCAGCCCTGCACAGTGCCTGCTGCCAATGTAGGCTGGCATCCACAGTTGGTGCATTAATTTGTGCCACCTTTCTGTTGGGACCAGGGCTGACCCAGCTTACTTGGGTCTAGTTGTCCTAAGTTGACTGTACCCTCTGCCCCAGTGGCCTCTTGCCTGGCCTTCCCTTGTCCACTTGCCTCCAGGGGAGAATAGGTGGATGGTGGGTGGAGCCTGGACAGGATGGGCCAGCAGTTTGGGCCCCTGGGCAGGATGGGACAGTGCTGCTGACCCCTGGCCGGGCCTTGGAGAGTAGTGAAATGGTACCAATGTTCCTAGCTGAGACCAGGAGCTGTGCCTAAGGCTGGTGGCTCTCAGTCACTTACTTGTTGGTGGCCAGGAAAAGAGGATACCTATATGTCCCTGGAGGAGTGTGGGGCAAGCTCTGTCCCTCTTTCCCACCTGATGGCAGGTGTTCTAGGATTGGGTGGCCCCTGACGAGGTGGGTTTTTCTCAGCTATTTTCCCCATTGATATTTCTGCTGACACCTCCAGTCTTCACTGGTCAGCACTGTGGGTGGGGCTGGGCACCATCCTGGAAGGCCTGTGGCAACCATTCGTGGTTCCAGGCTTGAGTTCCTCCTGTACCTCTGTTTCAAAAAGTGCACCCACAGGCCCATACTTGTCAGTTTTTCTGACCACAGTGGGGACACCTGCCTCTACATACTTGGATGTGAACTTTAGGGAGTAAGCTTTTCCAGTTCCCCTGCAGGGAAACCTAATGTTAAGGATTAGATATGGATCAGCTTTTAGCTCATAGTCTTCAGGTAAGGATGCTGGTCCTTGGGAAGACCCCTGTCTAGACAGGTCGGTACCTGCAGCAGGTGGTACCTGCTTAGGGGCCTGATATGTGTTCAGCTCTTCCAGGGGTGTGGCATTATCCTACCGAATGCAAGAGGCTGTATGTGGGCTCCCCTTTGTTTTTTCTGGAGTCAGCCCCACAAGCATTAACACTTTTATTTGGAGATAAAACACCCACATACCCTGAGCCAAGCTCCACCTGCTGTCCCCAGCATGCTCACCTGTGTCCTTGCTTGGGCTCGCTGGTGTTTCCAGCACAGGTGTGGGTGGTGCTGGGTGTTGGCATCTAGGACGTGGCCCCACTTAGCACCCAGTGCTTCCTGGTTGGGACATCATCCCCTGTCACCTGGTGGTGGAGGTTCAGGGTCCAAAGGGTATCTGTTCCTGTCTTTCTGGGGACATGAGACTTATCGCTGAGGGCCTGGCTGCAGACCTGGGGGTCTGGGTCATTTAAAATGATTCCCCCACAGATTCCATACTTGGGTTCTCAAATCCAAGTAGCCCTTTCCTTTTTGTCCACTCTCCCAACACTAGTGCAGGACAGTGTGTGTGGGGGGTGCCCAAGGGTAAAGCTGGCAGTATTGGGGGAAGCTCTTGGTGACTCTCTCTATATGTTGGTGTAGGCTTATACCAACTGACATTTCCTGTTTTATGGAGGGTGTCAGGAAAGGTAGAACCAATGGCCCAGGAGCTAAGGGGTAGGAGCTGATGGGCAGAGAGACTCCTTGGATGGTGGCATCATGGCTGCTGCGGGGGGGGGGGTGGGTCCCTCTGAGGCCCTGGTTGGGAACCTGCTGTGTGGGGTGGTCTGAGGAGGCCATTGGGGACCAGCTGGCCTTGGGCCAGGTTCCTATTGAGAATAAGGGCCTCACCTTGTCCATGGCCTATGTGAGGCCACAGGTCCTGGAAGAGGTTTCATGGTGGTGGTAGGCCTGAGGATTGGACATTGTGGGAAGGCTTGTGCCTGCTGTCAGGTGACTATCCTGCCCTAGTATCAGGCCCCAGGTGGCCTGCATCCTATCAGCTGTCATGGCTGAGGGCCGTGGGGGTACCCAGTAGGTGAGATACCCACCCTGTGTCCACCAGATCCTATTATTCCTCTTGCCATCCTTTCTTTGGCCCTGCCCCCCTCCTAGACTGCCCTGCCCTATCCCTGCTACACAGTGCTCCCCATAATGGCCCTGTCTGTGTCCAAGATGGGGGTGATGGAGGATGTCAGATTGGGCAAGGTCACTTGGGCACCTGCACCCTGCCCTGGGATCAGAGCCCTGGGGTGGGGAGTGTGGGACCCAGCACTGAGGGCCTGGCCTAAAATTGACTGCGCTGTTTGTGCTGGGGGTGGGGAGGGCTTCCTAACAGGCAGACTGTCACTCCTTCAACCCCACCCGACCCCAGACCTCCCCACTTGGCTGGCCCCACCTGAGCAAAAAGCCCAATGATAAACCTCTGGTATGGAGGCCTCCACAAACTGGGCACAGCCCCCACCACACATGTTCAGTAACCGGAGGAGGCCCCTGCAGGGCTGCCAGCGCAGCCCGGTGGAGTACAGCTGGGGATTTTGTTCTGCTGATTCACAGGAACAGGTTTTCTCAGAGTTCACCATTCACAAACCAGAAGGTGGACAGAACAGTGCTGGGCCCCGCCTCATTCTAGAGATGATTAAGATTCACCCATGGATGCCCCAAATGATTGGGAAGGGAGTTCCATCTGGCTGTGTACTTGATGTGCTTTCAATAAAATTTGTTCTCTCCTTGTTTTGGTTAGCTATGAGCTACTAATTTGTAATGGTAGCTCAATCCAGAGGAATAACCTTTGGCCCTTAGAGTCTTATCTTCACAGGAAATTTAAAAAAGCTAGATTCCTCTATGAACAGTTTTATGGCAGAGAAGTAGAGGGGGCAGTCAGTGCAAGACTCACAGGAAAAGCTGCACTGTGTTCGCCAGGTCTGTGGGAATGGAAATTGGAGTCCAGACTGGAGTTAGAGATGCGTCTGTTCATGTATTTATGAAACAGCTGATGGAGGGTGTCAGATTACTGGTATTTGGGTTCCGTGGGAAACATTCAAAGAACATTTTCTAAAAGTCAGTATTTACAAAATGCTGGAAATGGCATCCTTTACAACTGTGTGAAACTATGATGACATGTTTTAGATCCCAGCTGACTTCTGGGAGTGGGCACCTACTTCTTTCTGTGTAGGGGTGATGAGGTGAGCCTCAGTGCACGGGGTGGGGGGGGCAGACTTTGTCTTTAAGAGCACAAATCCTCACCTGGCACCTCCTGCTCTCTCCCTTTCTCGCCCCCTGCTCAGCTGACTTCCCTTTTAAAGAAAAGAGAATTTGTAAAAGTATCCAGGGTTAGTGTTAGGACGTTCAAGTTTCTGCTTAAGATAATTATAAACTTCTCGAAGTTCTTGACAAAGAGGACTGGGAGTTCTTGACAAAGAGGACTGAGTCCTGGAGGTGCCTATTCCTGCTAATACCATGAGTGTTTCTTCCTCAGTCTGCACACAGCCCAACTCCTCCGGATGGACAGTGAGTCTGATGCTGTTTGGTTCCCTTTTCTGTGGCTGATTCCATAGACTGCCAACCTCTGTCTATGACTCCTCAGACCCCTTGGCCACTTTTATTTGGTAGCATCAGGAAAACTTTCCATTTTAATAATGATGCCTTTTAGACAACGTGAATTAGAAAACACATACATCAACTCACCTGTGAGATCACGTGTTTTCTTGTCAAGGTGAGGTTAATAAAGAGGGGGAACTTGAGTTTAAAAGAAGTGAGTTTGTTTACTTTTAAACCTGTAGTGAATATTGGAGGGAGCCAGTTACAGAGCCCTGTCAGATCTCCCGTTCCCCGGCTGGTGGTGGGTGCTGGGTATTGGTGTGTGGATGTGCACCCACTGTTTCCAGTGGTCACCAGCTTCAGAGGCCTGGTGCCTGCCTGTTTTCCATTGATGCCCTGTTGGTTGGCCCTATGGCAACATAAACCACAAGCTGTCTGAACCTCACACCTGCCCACAGGCCTTTTCCTCCCAGTACCTTTCCTGTGTTCTGGGGTGGGATGGGAGCTGCCTTTTGAAGCCAAGGGTGACTTGGCTGGCACTGCTCACCTGTCCCTTTGCCATAATTTTGGGCACGATTTGTAGTTGCATGTTTATTTGTTTTCTAGTCTCTTGCCTATTTTCCCAGGAGGTTGTAAACAGTGCTTTCCCTACACACCCAAAGCCTCTATGACTGAGCAACTGCAGCCGGAGCATGGGGGACAGAGCAGCTTGCTATTGTTCACTGACACTCTGTTCCCTGTACCCTCACTAAGCCCAGAGACTTCATGGAACCAGATCCTCCCTCTCCCCATTTCAGGATGAAAGGGCAGGTGAAGAGCCCCCCTGAGTCCCCAGCTGGGCTTAACTGGGAATGGCGGGGGGGGCCTTCCCACTAGAAAGGCATAGGGCGAGCAGGAACTCTGGGCTTCCTTGGAGCAGTGGGGATACCCTCACCCCCAAGAGGTTGAAAGGGCCAGAGGGGGAACACATGTGTGGTTGAGGCCTCATGCTTCCTGCCCTATGGATAGAGAGCCTTTTGGGTGTGAGCACTTACTGACTGCAGGGGAGTGAGTCCTTGAGGAGGCCTGGGCTTTACCAAGGGCTTGGTATCCCTCATCTTGCCCTGCTGCTACCTGTAGGGGACAGTTCTGGACAGAGATGCTTGAGGGTTTTTTTGGTTTTGATATACAGCTACATAGAGCTGGAGAAAGGCCTATAACAGGCTTGTCCCCAGGACCTTGCAGGTGGTGGGCACTTCCTTTTCCTGTGTGTAGTTCTATGCACCTTCCCCTGGTAGGACCTGGAGTTGCCACGAAGTTCTGCCCCTTAAAGGGTTTGGTGCATGAGCTTTTGCCCAGCTGAAAGGAGAATACCACAGAACCTCGAGGCAGCATGTGTGTGCCCATGAGCCTCACAACTCCCATCACCTACTGGAGCTGTTCTGGCAGAGTGGGGGGCCTCCGAGGTGTCTCGGGAGGGGACCACCTACAGACATCCTGGCACATTCAGGGTAGGAACCTCTGATCCTCATAGTTAATACCCAAAACAACCTCTGGTGTGTTTCCATAGGCAGCCTAGGGGTGCTGGGAAGGCCCACTGGGACAAGGCATCATCCTCTGACCACCCTGGCCATCCAACTGAACACGTTCTGTGTGGTCTCAGTTCCCAGCTTGGCCAGAAATATTTTTCTTCATTTATCATCTGATAGATTTTGCCATCTATGGTGAAAATTTACATAGCACCAGGGACCTGGTAGGAGGAATAGATGTGCTGAGGGATCTTACCCTCTTGTGTCTGGGGGGAGGGCTCTCCCTGTCCCACCAACACCAAATCTTTAAGAACAATGTGACTGTGGCAGGATTTGGGAATCTTCTTTTAGGGATCAGGTGCATTCTTGCTGCTCTTGCTTGGTGGCCATGAGCCATCCTGGTAGACTTGATAAATGAATTCACTCCGCACATGTATGATATGCTGGTGGCTGGGTTGGCTCTGCTGTCCTGGACTTGCCAATGTAATAGAGGCTGGGCAGCAAAGGACAAAACGAGTAACAGGGACTTGGACGAGCTCTGTGTAGGGCCTGTGGTAGCAGGCCTTGCTGGTGGACTCTGGTAGTGCTCAGAGGGGGACACGCTAACTGACCTTAAACTACTAAACAATGTGTCACATGGATAGAAATAGCCCAGAGGCATGGAATATAAAATAAGGTCTCTCCTCCCTTCCCACCTCATCTCTGAAAGGCACCATTGTTAACCATTTCTGATTTTGTGTCTATAATTTATCCATTTAAGCTAGCATCTGCCATGAAAAATGAAGATGGTAACACATCTGGGGTACTTTTCCTCTATCTCTTGTTTTTTGTTAGTTATTTACTTAGGACATGAACATTTTTCTCTGAAATCACAATGATATTTACATATTACTGTTGATTGATGTTAAAATACTGGCAAAAATAACTTACACTGTAAGTGAGTTTGTGAGTTTTGTCCAGAATCAAAGACTAAGTCCAACCAAAAGGAAATTGTAACTGAAATGCTGCTGCCCAGAGGAGGCGATCTGGGTGAGTTGGCCCAGCCAAGCTTCCCCATCTCTACCCCAGCTTCTTTCACCCCAGTGACCTTGAGGGTAGCTTGACTACATGGCTTTATGTTTTGTGGAAACACTTCTCCAGTAACTTGTTTCATCTAGAGCTCATGGGAAGTCAACTTAGGGTTCTTGTGCATCTGAATATGAGTCTGGACTGCCTAGCTTGATGCGGGTGGCAGGGTATAGAATTCAGAGTTGGCACTTTTAGGACATTGCCTCCCTGCCGCCTGTACCCAGTGTCTCTAATGAGACTTATGGCCTGTCTGGACCATTCCGTTGCAGATAGGACTTGCTACTGGTCCTTGGGATTCTGAAGTTTCACTGGAACAGGTCTGGAGGTGGGTCATTTTTCATTTTCTCTGACTTTGCCTTGGCAGGTCCTTTTATTCTATATTGTTTTCCTCCCAGCTTAGGGAAATGCTTTTCTGCTATCTATTTATACTTTTGATGTCTCTTCTTAAAACTCCTGTTACACAGTTTTTTGACTTACAGGCAATTCTTTCATGTCTCTTAATGTTTCTCTCCTATTTTCTTTCTTCTACTTCTCTCATTTGGTCTTTGGGTGTTTTCACTTTTTTTTAACATTTGAAAATTTGAAGTATTAATTTACATATAACAAAACACACAGAACTGAAGTATGCCAGTTGATGAGCTTTGACAAATGCACACACAGGTGCAACCCATGTCAAACAGTTCCATATCCTCCCCCAGGTTCTCTCAACTCCCTCTTTTATCCATCCTAGAGGCAACTGTTGGTCTGATGCCATTCCCCACTCATTAGTTCTGTCTTTTCCAGAGTTTCACGTCAAAATGGGGTCACACCAGACATAGTCTTTTGTGTTTGGCTTCTTTGGTTCAGCTTGATGCTGTTGGCGTTTGTAGTGTTGGGAATCAGTGTGTTCCTTTTTCTTCCTGAACTGTGCTCCTGTTTAGGTGGATGTACCACAGTTGGTTTCCATTCACCTGGCCATAGACCTTTTGGCTGTTTCCCGGTGGGGCTATAATGAATGGAGCTCATGCAAATACCTGTGCGCCTGTCTTTTGTGGACTTCTGTTTTCTGTCTCTTGGGTGGTTCCTGGGAGGGGAGTGGCTAGACACAGAGCAGGTACCAGGGATTTCTCCAGGGGTGGTTTCATCTCTAACTAGCAGCAGGATGTGAAGGGGCATCAATTGTTCGCCAGCCTCCCAGCCATAGGAATTATCAATCCTTTAAATTTAGCCTTTCTGGGGGGTGGGAGGTGGTATCTCAGTGTGGTTTTTGATTGGTCTTTTCCTAGTGACTAATGATGCTGAGCACCTTTTCATATGCTATTAGCCATTTCTATGTCTTCTTTGGTGAAACATTTGTTCAGTCTTTTTTTCATTATTAAGTTTTGGGAGTTTTCTCTTATTCTGAATCTGAGTCTTTTATCAGATATTTGTGTCTTGACTTTTTTTTTTTTTTGGTTGCATTTGGCTGGGGCCTGGCTTGAACCTGCCACCCTCGGTACATGGGGCCGGCGCCCTACCCACTGAGCCACAGGCGCTGCCCTGTGGCTTGACTTTTATATTCTTAAATAATCTTCTGTGTTTTGGAGACAGGGTCTCTTTATGTTGTCCAGGGTAGTATCTCAACTCTTGAGATCAAACAGTTTTCCTGCCTCAGCCTCCCAGATGGCTGGAATTACAGGTGCATGCCACCATGCTTGCCTTAAGTAATTTTTGATGAGTAGAACATGTTTCCATTTTATTATATAGACCTAAAATTAATGTTTTTGTATTTAATATTTCATTGGACTATGGAATTTCTTTTTAATATTGAACTTTTTATAATAGTAAGTCACTCCTAGTTTTGATTTGCAAGTGTTCTTTTTTGATTGTTCCTTTTAAAATAGAAACTTGCTGTTATTTGTGCATGTCAACTTCTTGAGTCTTTATGGGAACAGTAATTAGATTTTTTTTGAAGTTTCTCTTGGTCCTGGAATTATTTGTTTTTCTGAGTTTGGCTATGTCGATGATTTTTCTTGGTATTGTTTGGCTCTGTCAGTGATTGTTCCTATGTGACCCAGGTTATGAATGAAGGGACCTGTGAGGGTTTGTGTTGTGGGGGAGGGTCTGGCGGGTTGGTGGGAGGAGGAATGGCCCAATAGGTGTAGTGCCATTTGGGATATGATTACTTAACAAGATGACCTTTGTTGTTATCTTGGGGCCCACTTCTCTTCTCTGTGTTGTATTTGAGTCTGGCTTGACATCCTTTAGGCACTTTTGGAAGGATCCGGACATCTTGGCTTACATTTCCTTTCAGCTCCAATCTCTCCCTTCATTTATCCAAATTTACCTGCTTTGTGTCTCCCTGGGATTCCTCAGAATTTCTCTGTTCTGTCTTCGATTGTATTTATGGTTTCTTTCTGAAGATACACATTTCTTTTCTGACATTTCCCTTGGGGGCAGGTGTTGTTCCGTGGGCCTCTTCAACCAGGACCAGGAGGTGATGCTGTGGGCTTGTGTGGAGGTGAGAAGGGCATGGTGCATATTCAGGGTAGAGAAAGCCTCAGATGGGTCCATGGATGTGGGATTTCATCTCAGGAGATAAAGTTGGAAACATAGAGCCTTCCAGCTGTGTGGGCTCTTTGAGTTTATTTTGAGTGCTCTAAGGTGAGAATCCATTGAAGGATTTTGAGAAAGAAAGGCTGGGATCCAGGTGGGCTGCCTGGCAGGGTGGAATGAGGCAGGGGCAAAGTGGTGGCAGATATTGGGGAGCTTAGGGTAGTGATAGCCGAAGGAGGGTGGCAGATGCTGGAGCAGGTGGGGCAGCATGGGTGGCGCTGGAGTGCGTTTGAATGTAGTGAGTCATTTTGGTGGTTCCCTCTTGGGCCTGCGGTCAGAGGAGGTATATGGGGGATGCCCAGAAGCATGCACATGATGAGGGTTCCTGGATGACAATAGTGGTGTTTGTCTGCTGTTTCCTGTTTAAACTTGAGTTCAGTGATTAGTCCTGTGGGCTCGAGCCGCCCTCAGTGGCCCAAGAGTCCAGGGAGGTGTCTGCTATGTCCTCCTGCACCAGAGGCCCTGGCTGCTGTCAAGTCAGTTAGGGGCTGCTGGGGTTTTCTCTTTCTCCTCTGCCCTCACCTCTGGTCTCAGGCACTTGTCAGTGTCTCCTCTGGTCTCATCTACTAGGTCTGAGCACTTCCTCCAAGTTGTGTGTACATTAGAAGTAAACAACTGTTTCATTCTTTTAACAAACACTCAGAAAGTGAATAATTGTTGAGGGAACAAAGGCCTTGAGTGTTTTTATGGAAAAAGTGTACGAGCTTGTCAGTGTGGATTTATGAGGCCTCTCTGGCTCCTCCGAACTTCTTTTTGCTGAGGTCCCTTTGCAGGGACTGCATCCAGGGTCCTGGGAGCTAAGGGACTGACTGCCATAGTGCAGGTGGCCACAAGCTCCTCTCTCACAACTCCTCAGCTCTCTATGGGCAGAGGAAGGGCTGGTCCTGCCACGTGGTGCTGCCAGGACATGCTGCTGCTTCTGAGGTGTTGGGCTAAACCACCCAGTCCCCTTCTGCACCCAGTTCCCTGCCCACTCAGCATATTTCCTTTCATTCCAGGACCGGAAGCTCACCAAGCTGGAGCGGCAGCGATTCAAGGAAGAGGCAGAGATGCTCAAAGGCCTGCAGCACCCCAACATCGTCCGCTTCTATGACTTTTGGGAGTCCAGCGCCAAGGGCAAGCGGTGCATTGTGCTAGTGACTGAGCTGATGACCTCAGGGACACTGAAGACGTGAGCACTGCTGCTCGTGGGGAGGTTCTGGTGTTGGGCACAGGGCCACCATAGCTGGGCAGGACCAGGGTCCTGGGCTGTGCCTGAGGTCCAGCATCTCACCTCTTAGAGGTGTGATAAATCCTGTCCTCCTGGCAGTAGGAAACCCCATCCCCAAATGAGAGTGAATAAAGCAATGCAGCAATTCCTCCTAGCATTTGCTTTCTTTGGCCTCCTGTGACTAATATGACCTATCCCCTGAATACAGCCAGGAGGCTATCCCTTTTTTCCCCTTCTGCATGGAATGCCAGGAGGTGGTTTACTTCTCAGTGAAGTGATTATCTGTCTGGGGTACCTGGGCTTTACTTCTGGCCAGGGTTCAGTTTCTGCCTGGGAGCCAGCCTGGCACATTCTAGAGGCTCAGGAAGCAGCTGTAGCAGGTGTTGAGAAGCCAGGCAGAACACAGACCAGGGTGTTGCTCAGTGTCGGGTCCAGAGCTGGTGGCTATGGCTTGTCATACCTCACTGAGGCCCCGGTCTGCACCATGGAGATGGAGGGCTTTCCCTCTGGGTGCATGCCCTGGGTCTGTCAGTGCCCTGCCACCAGGAAGTTTCTCTAACAGTGGATACACAGTGAGGGGACAGCCCCTCTTCAAGCCTGACCTGCTGCCACCTCCCAGGGCACTGCTTAGAGCAGGTCACGCAGGTAGCCAGTTACAGGGAGGCCTAGCCTCCATGTTCTCTGGCCCTGGTGGTTCCCAGAGTTCCCGGCACCCCCTCATCCTTACCCTCACCATAAGCACCCACCGACTGGGACTCTGCTCTGCCTCAGGCACCTTATAAAGCCGACTGGCACCATTTCAGTGTGAGATCAAGATGCTGTTAGACATGAGCCAGAGTGGGCAGGTCCCTAGTGTGAGGGGAGTGGTGGAGTGTTATAAGCCCAGCCTTGCTGCTCACTCAGGGATATGGCTCTGGCTGGTGACCCCTGGAAGGGGCAGAAGTGTCCTGCCCTGCCCTGTCACCTTCACTGCCTGTCATAGGTGGGCCCTGCATGCATGTGGACAGATTTAGTACCAGGCCTGAATGGTGGGAGGGGGGCCTTTGTGTCAATGCTGCTGCTGGTGAGCTGCATGGTAAGTGTCCCCTGCCCCTGCCCCAGGTACCTGAAGCGCTTCAAGGTGATGAAGCCCAAGGTGCTCCGCAGCTGGTGCCGGCAGATCCTGAAGGGCCTGCTGTTCCTGCACACGAGGACGCCGCCCATCATCCACCGGGATCTGAAGTGTGACAATATCTTCATCACTGGCCCAACCGGGTCTGTGAAAATTGGTGACTTGGGCCTGGCCACCCTCAAAAGAGCATCATTTGCTAAAAGTGTGATAGGTAAAGCCATATCTCCTCCCCATTGGGCAGGATTCCAGGGCTTGGCGTGCATCAGGTTTCATTCAGACACTGCAGATCTGGTGTAGGAGGCCCGGGGGACAGTGTCTGGATATGGAGGCCTCAGGCTTAGGCATCCGAGCTGCCCCTCTAAGCCTCCAGGGTCTCAGCCACGGGGCCCGCCCGAGGGGTACATGCGCTAACTCCAGGCCCTCCCTTGCTTGCAGCCACCCTTCCTCCCAGACTCTGGCCCTGAGGCACTTTGCGTTCGCACCTTGGCTATGGGTTAGGTGCCAGCTCTGATTGTCTGGTGAGGGAGGTGGGCTGGGTGGTGATGCCCGTGGTATGTGTGGGCGCTGTGGGCACTCTGAGGAGGGAAGGAGGCCACGACCACAGAGGAACTAGGGAGGTTTGTGGCTAGTGATGCTGGAGCTTGTCTCAGTGGGCAGGGAGGGGAATGCCCAGGGAAGTGATGACTTGGGGTGTCTGGGGAACACACATACTTGGGGGAAGGCACAGAGTAGACATTATGCTTATAGTGAGCTGGGAACTGAGGAATTCAGATTGGTGGGCATTTTTGGCCTCTCCTTCTCATCCTTGGTCCTCAGCTCAGATACCTTTTCCCTGAGCAGCCTTCCCAGCTGCCTTGGGGTGGGGTGCTGGGCTCTGGGGGCAGTCAACTCATAGCTGCTGTGCAGAGAGGATGGGTCTGTGTTGTGCTGTGTGCCTGCCCCTAGGCATGGACACTTGGTGCCCACCACTCCAGGGAAGGGTCTTCGTGGGCTTTGAAACAAGCATGTGGAGGGGCCCTGGAGCAGCTATTTTCAGGGATTAAGATGCCCAGAAACTTCCAACATATGTGGGGCCAGTGGGGAGGGTTAGGCTCAGGAAGCCCAGGTGGGGTCAGATTGGGAAAGGCCCTGTGTGGAGACCTGGTGTGCCCCTTGATGTGAGGGCTGGTTCCCCACAAGCAGGATAGGAGGTTGATCTCTGGGGATTGTTAATTCATGATTGGAGATAGAACTTGGCTTGTTTGGAGAAAATGAAACCCCAGGGGCTGTTTCGATGGGTGGTATGTTCAGAAAGTGATACCTGGGGCCTCTGGCAGCTCTAGGGGGAACTGAGTGATGAGGAACAGAGGCTGACCCAGGCCTCAGTTCCCCCCCTAGAAAATGGGTGGGGCAGGAGAGGATCTACATTCCATTTTGAAGGGGCTGAGAACAGGGGCCAGTGCTGTGGAGAGCCTACACCCTGGGGTGCTGAACTCTATGAGGTTTTGGGGCAGGTTTTGCCAATTTGGCCTCAGAAATGGTAGGGGTCCTGGTTTCAAGTCCTGGGTATGGCCAGGGGGCACGAGTACATGTCAGGACAAAGCATAAGCCACATGCCAGGGCTGAGGTGCCGAGCAGAACCCTTCAGCTTCCTCTGGCTGTTTGGCTCTAGGATTCTTGGAAATGAGGTTTCAAGTTACTGGGTCAGGTTGAGCTGAAGGCTGGGTGTTTCTGGCGGGCACAGTGGGGCTTTGAGCCCTACATTGGTGCCCACTTCTGTGGATGTCATGAAGCTTTTGCTCAGCAGAGCCCAGGAAGCTGTGGTTAGAGAAGCTTGTGGCTGGGAATGTCCTCAGCTGCCCATCTTCCTAGAGAATGAGGCTTGTGACATCCTTTGGGTGCTAGGAAGAGAGGCCTTTCCTCAGCAGCTAGGGGCTAACAGCTGGGTGGGGGTGGGTGTGCTGTGGCTGGGTGAGGGGCTCTTCTCAGGCCTGTTATCCAGGCATCCCACAGCCCTGTGTTGGGGGTTCCCTGCAAACCTGTTAACAGGAAGCTCCCCCGAACTTGTCAGTAGGAGTCCCTGGCCTATGAACTGATGGCTCACACTGCCATCAGGTGCTGGCCCTGGTGGTAAATGGGCCAAGTCCTCCTGAGTCTGTGTCCTCCTTGGGTCTGGAGCTCCTGTAAGGACAGCCTCAGGCCACAGCACCCCTTCTCCTCAGGAGGAAGGTCCCCATCTCTGATGCCTTTGGGGATAGTGGGTGCTGTGGGCTGTTCCTGCTGTGGCTATAAGGGTCTCCTGTTGTAGATACTTTTGTTTATACTTTAGATGTGTCCTATGTCATCTAGGAACTTGGGCCAGCAGCTGGCTTCCCAAGGCTGTTCTAGAAGGAGAGTGGAAGGATTGAGGGAAGGTGTCCCCATGCCTGGTGCTGTCTTCATTGTCAGGGACATAGCCATTACTCTTGGGCCCTGTCCAAGTGCAACTTTCTTACACAGATATGAGTTAAATGTTACTAACCAGGTTTGGCCTCTTGGGCTTCCCATCCTCACAGTGTAGGTTTGGCTGGTTTGCGTGTGCTAGGCCAGGCCTGGCTGTCCCTGAGGGGGTTGGAGATGAGGTAACACAGTCCTGCTATAGCTGTGCATGGCCATGCAGGCAGCCATGTGAGAAAGCAAGGGTCTAGGGTCCTCAGATGTTCCCTACCCACCTGAAGGGCTTCCTAGAGGAGGTGATGATAGAACCAGGCCTCGCGGTGGGTGAACTGAAAGGGGGCATAGGTGAACTAAAGGTAATTGTTCTAGAAAAAGCCGCAGGTTACCTGGAATGGGCTGAGTGTGCCTGGCAGAGGATGGGAAGGGGATGGCCTGTTGGAAGGCCACAGGAACTTCCACCCTTCTTTTAGCCATTACAGAGAAGCACTTGGGGAGACTCTGGGTCATGTGGGGTCCCTCCAGCGGTGCTGCCTGCTTGTCCACTCCCATTGGGAGGCAGGGAGTCGAGTTCTGCCTGTTTAGGGAGAAGACGGATGAGGGCTGTCTGCATTGGTTTGGTTTTAATGAAAATTACAATATAGTTAGGACTCTCTGATTTCTGTAAGGGAAGTCGTTTGTCTTTTATTACAGATCTGGAAACAGGGAGGGTGGTTTTCATGGCTAAAAGGTGATTTTAGTGTGAGGTTGGATAAAGTCTATCACTCCCTGGGTGACAGAGACACTTTCCTTGCCTACCCTCTGGGGTCTGAGATCGCCTCACAGCTGCACAGGGCTGAACCACAGCTGTTTCTCTCTTTAAAAAGAAGAAAGACCATTCTGGCAGAGCCCTTGTCTGCCTCCTGCAGGAAGCTGGGGATGGGGGCAGTGCAGGGGCTCATAGTGTGTGGTGACATAGCTGAGTCTTGGCCAGGGGAATGAGACTGGGCCCTGACATCCTAACCTTCACGTGCACAGCTGTCTGTAGGACCTTGGGGTGTGGACAGGTGTGCAGGAGGGGGCTGCAGGCGGGAGCCCCATCAGCCATCTTCGCAGCTGACAGCTGTCCACAGAGCAGCATGGTAGGTAGAACTGTCCATTGGACACACGTGTATCTGTGTGAACGTGCTATTTTTAAAATTCAGATTTAAATGGCTACAGTGCGAGGGAAAGGAAAACAGAGTTATGTGTGCCAATGTCCAGACACCAGTATCTGTGTCTGTATCTTCCCTCCTGCATGTGTCAGGAGATACTGGCACATGTGCCAAAGTGGGTGCTAATTATCAGGGCTCCCTGCTGCCACTCATAGCTGCCCCGACACCTGCTGGCATCCCTAGCTTACCTCCAGAGCCAGGCTGTCCAGGGTCTTGGGTGTTTGTTTACAGCAGGGTCCTTGGTTCCTGAGGGTCTTGGAATAGCTGGAGCTGGGTATCCCTGTTCCCTCCCATCTGGCCCCAGGTACTGTGCTGGCACCTGGGCAAGTAGGGCCTTCACAGGTGCCAGGGAGTGACTGGCTGAGCTCTTGCTTTCCATTCCCAGCAGCCTTGGGGATAGAGCTCCCTTTCGTGCTCTTTCCTTTGGACGGATGTCGTTGGGGGAAGGTGAGGACCCAGGATGTACCCCTGAGGCTCCTGGTTGGCCCCTCCTAGCAGGAAAGGGCTTTGCAGTGGTCCTAGCTGCTGTCACAGGGCAAGTTATCCCTCATGGTCACAGGGCTCAGATAGTGTGGGTGTCATTGTGGACAACAGAGATGGCCCTACTTCCCTCCTGCAGCTTGGGGCTTCCTGGTGAGTCAGCTGCTTTGTCTCACTGCATGCTTACTTCCCTCCTTAGTGGCCGTGATGGTCCCCACCCATCCAAGACAGGTCAGGGAGTGGGAGGGGCCAGGGAGCAGGTGTTCATGTTATCCCCAGGCTGGGCTTAGAACTGCCCCTCAGGCTGCTCCTGCCTGTGGCTGCCTGCCTAGGGCTTTTGTGGCATCTTTGCATCCTGCCCCAGCCTGGGTAGCACATTCAGTGTTTGGTGACAAGCTTAGAGATGGAAAAAAGCTTTGCAATATTAACTTAAAAATACCAGTGCAACAAATCTTTAGTATAATCACGTGGCTCAAAAATCCAAAAGGATAAACACTCTTGGTACAAGATCCCTCTGATTCTACTCTGTTTCTGTTATTTCTCGTGAATTCTTCTAACATATATTCTTGTTTTCCTCATTTTCATCTAAAATGTTAACTTTTCTTTGAAGAACATGTAATGCATATTAAGTTGAAATGACAAGTAAACAAAACTCCAACATGTGCTTCTTTAATGCGGTAATTAGTTTGCACCCGCTTTTAAAAAGAAAACAGAACATTTTGAAAATCTTTCAAAGTCAACAAATTTCCAGATGTTGAAAGCAGGCTTATTGAAGTCTCACATCCCCCTCTTTTTTTTTTTTTTTTTTTTTTTTGTCATTGAGACGGAGCCTCAAGCTATTCCCCTGGGTAGAGTGCCATGGCATCACGCTCACAGCAACCCCCTCTTTTTTTTTTTTTTTTTTTTTGGGCATTCAGCTTGATAGGATTTAATTGGATCTATTTTAATAAAGAGTTCTTTTTGGTGCAACTGGTATATTATTAAAGCAAAAGTTTATAATAGAAAATTTAGAACCCCCAAACCAGTGTAAGGAAAAGAAATATCAGCCATTGCCTCACCTCCCAGATATCAACTCTTTCCGTATACATTGTTTTACGTTGGTGAGGCCAGCAAGCGTGTATGTGCAATCTTGTATTATTTCATTTAGCTTGTCACAGTGTGCCATGTCCTTAAAATTTCAGTACAGACCAGATGCGGTAGCTCCTATCTGTAATCCCAGCACTTTAGGAGGCCGAAGTAGGAGGATTGCTTGAGGATGGGAGGCTGGGAGTTTGAAACCAGCCTGAGCAACAAAACAAGATCCTATCTCAAAAAAAAAAAAAAAATCAGTGCAAATGCTGGTTTTGCATCTTTCGTGTTTAATACAGCAAGAGTAGTTCCTGTCTTAACAAGTCTATAGTGGCTGTCAGGTGGATGGCCACTGCCCCTGCCCCCACCAGTACTATCCTCAGTGGTGCTGGTAGTCTCAAGTGCTACGTGACACACTGTTATGGGGGCATGCCCTGGGTGACTAGCCATTCCCCTATCTGGGGAACATTTAAGGCCTTTCTGGGTTTGGCAGTTATAAGTATCTCTGTGATTACTACCAGGTTTCTGTCTGCTGTAGGGCATCTGAATAACAGGCAGTGCTGAGCCTGTCATCAGGAGCATGATGTCCACACAAGGGGATGTGCCCAGGGTTTGCCTCAGTGTCCCCTGGGAAGTCACAGGCTCTGCGGGTACTATGGACTGCTATCTACCTCTGGAGTTGTGAGATTCCAAGTAGAATTTTTGGAAATTGCTATCTGTAGAGGACTCTTGTTTCATAAGCATGGGGCAGGGCTGGCCCAGTGTTCTGAGGGTATCATGGTACTAGCAGAGGGCCATGGGTCTCTGGGTGGCCGAGGCTCCCAGGGCACAGGCTCCTGGTGTTCTGGGCCCAAAAGCTAGTTTCTAGCTGACTGCTTTGTCTGTTGCTCTGGATACAGGTACACCCGAGTTCATGGCCCCTGAGATGTATGAGGAGCACTACGATGAGTCTGTAGATGTCTATGCCTTCGGGATGTGCATGCTGGAGATGGCCACCTCAGAGTACCCCTACTCAGAGTGCCAGAATGCTGCGCAGATCTACCGGAAGGTCACCTGTGTGAGTTCACCCAGATGCACCCTTGGTGGGGTTCTGTATGCCCTTGTAAAATCCTCATGGCAGCTCTGTAAGGAAGGAATCAGGCTACTTTACAGATGGAGAAACTGAGGCTTAGTGGGGTTGTCACTCAGGGCCTCCCAGCAGAAGTGATGGTGATGAACAGGGCACTGTAGACAGTGCTTAGCCGTGGAGGGTGACTTATGTATCTGGGACAGTGGGGAAACTGAGACTCAAAGAGGCTGGAGGGGTACCCAGGTTTCCTGACCCCAAAGCTCCCTCTGGGCTGCCCCAGGACTTCTTTATTTTGAAACAATGGTCTGATTTCTTTCTCAGCCAAACAGTTACCCATAGACCAATTGAGTCTCAGACAACTGGGAACATTAATCCCTATTTTGCTGTCGCTGTGATTTTTTTATTTAATCGGACAGCTTCAGCTGTACAAACAGATTGGTTTTGTCCTCCCTCTGTGGTGGGCCCTTCTGGGTTGAGGGAGCACAAACAGAACATCGGAGGTGGAGTGACTGGGCTGGGGCTCCTATGCCTGTCTCTCCACTATTTGTTTGCTTTCATGGTAAGGCCCAGGAGGCCTGGAAGGCATAGGTTTGCACCAAGGGTCCCATGCTGCCATCATGATCCCTGGAGTCCTTGCCACCTGTGTGTCAGCCTAGGCAGGCCCAGCCTGGCAGCCCCAGCTCTGCATGATGTGTGACCAGACAAGGCTGTCCTGTGCCTCAACATTGCTCTGCCCTGGGCAGCCTCATGCTTGATGTCTGCTTCTGTAGATGGTTCTCAGCAGCATTGCCCTGGCCCCATCCCTCAATCCTGAGCCCTCCTTGGAGGTTACATATAGTTGGTTATTCTAAATTATCAGTCACTTGGTTGTCCTGAGCCCTTCTTGTGTGGCCCTGGGAAATAGGAAGGTAGACAGAGTCCTTGATGGGTGGGTGGTGCTGTGGTACTGAGTCAGAAACCCCACAGATAGGTGCAATGTGCCCTGTGCTAGGAGGAAGGGGGGACCTGCTGGCTGTGGGCAGTGGCCCTTGAGGGAGATAAGGGCCATCTGTGGTAGGAGGAATTTGAGGGGCTCCAGAGACCTAGGACTCCATTTGTTGGGCCTCATAGTGCTGTCATGGGGTGGGAAAGGGGCTCATGGCTTCACTGAGGGGCATGGTCTATTAGGAACCTGGCTGGGACATGTGGCTGGTCAACTGAGGGCCTGTAGACACTGCTAGGCTGAGCCCCTGGGGGTTCTTACTCATGTGTCTGACCTCCAATTAGGGGGCTTCAGTAGCTAGGGCTCAATAGGCATGTCTCCCTCTCTCCCTTCCCCTGCCTTTCGGAAAATTTATGCTTTATATTCTCTATGTTAAAAAAAAGCCAGGTATTCATAGCTCAGTGGTTAGGGCACCAGCCACATGCACTGGGGCTGGTGGTTCGAACCTGGCTCAGGCCTGCTAAACAAAAAATAAAATAGCCAGGCATTGCGGTGGGTGCCTGTAGTCCTAGCTACTAGGGAGGTTGAGGCAAGAGAATTGCTTGAGCCCAAAAGTTTAAGGTTACTATGAGCTATGACACCACAGCACTCTGCCAAGGGCAACATAGTGAGACTCTTGTCTCAAAAAAAAAGCCCGGTAAAGCTTTAGAAGGGTAAATATTGTTGAAGGAGGAAGAAGATGATGATTGATGCCATCGATGTGTTTAAAACATTTTTAATTAGTTTCCCATACTGCCCTTTAAAACAAAAACCCAACCCAGCAGATTGCAGGCAAAACTTGCCCACCCCCTGCCCACTCCCCCCCTGTGCTTTTGAAATCCTGTGTCTAACTGCTGCATTCCTGCTCAGCTTCCTTCATGCACGACGTTGGCTGAGGAAGGCCACCCACCTCAAAGCCGCCTGGCCTGGGCTGTGGCCAGCAGTGACCACAAATAGCTTTCTTGCACCCTCAGGGTGGGGGTGTAAGAGGGGAAGCCCAGGTATGGTTGGAAAGGCCTCACTCTCTGGGTGGCGTCCCATCCACCTCCTCACAGTTCCTCTGCCAGCCTCTGAGTTGACAGTGCAGCTGGCGCGTAAGGCACTCATTGCCCCACTTGGGAGACTCTGCAGCCAAGCTCTGATCAACACCTTTCCAGAAACTGACTGCTATATTTGAAGTGTTAACCCCAGTATCAGATTCTACAGCTTAGGTGCTTAGGTGGATGCGCTTGCTGCATGTTGTTGCCAGGGCAATGGTTGCTTTGACAGATGTGAGGGAACCCGAGAAGGTGTCCTCCATGGGAGACCTAGCTGGTAGAAAACCAGGCAATTAGTTTTACATAGTGGGAAGGGGTGACTTCAAGGAGGATTCCAATGGCTTTGCACAACTCTCTAATTTATCCCCTGCTCTGCTTTGTTTTGCCTGAGGCCTGAACTTATTGCATCTATGGGCATACAGTTTTCATCAAAATTGGAAGGTCTTTGGCCATAATTTCATCAAGTATTTTTCAAATCCCCCCTCCTTCTGTCCTTTGGGGACTCCAGTTTTATGCATGTTGTGTGCATATTTGACCTTTGCACTCCCAATTCTGAAATGAATGGGACAGAGCCTCAGCAACCATCTGATCTACTGCTACATCTTCAAGTTCACTCACTTTTTCTGCAGTGTTTAATCTGCTTTTGATCTGCTCCAGTGAAACCTTTATTTATCCGTTGTACTTTTCATCTCTAGTTCCATTTGGTTCTTGTGCCCTGTTGGTTCTGTTCCTCATTATTTTAAATGCTTGTACATAGCTGTAATGAGTTTTAACCTCCTTGCCTGCAAGTTCCAGCATCTCTCCCACTTTCAGGTCTATTTTTTGTCTATAATTTGTTTTTCTGCAATGTCATAGGTCACATTTCCTGCTTCTTAGTATGTGTGGAAATTTTTAGTTCGATGCTATAAATTGTGTGTGTTGTGGTATATCCTGACTGTGTGGACTCTGGTAATTGTTCTGTCTATATCTCCCTGTGTCCTTTGCCCAGCCCTGTGGGGTTCACTGTGCACTTATGGTCTGTTCAGCAAAGACTCCAGGGACCCATGTGCAGATATATGTATCTGGGGCTCTTTTTCCTCTGTTGCTCCTTTCTAGAACTCTGCCTATAGCCTCCACAGCCTCCTTGAACTCTCTGTACTTCACCCCACAACTCAATGGGATGGCAGGGCTCTGCTGGGCTTCATGCTTCAGCCTGGGAACTGCTCTGGGCAGTGAGGTGGGCTGTGGGAGAAACTGCCTCATCTATCCCTTTCTCTCAGAGTCTACATCTGGCACTGCCCCATCGTCCGGTGTCTGACCATGGCCATTTTGCATGTATTGTCCAGTTCCCTAGTAGTTGGTGGAGGTTAAGTGCAGTGCCTATTGTCTGTCTTGGCTGGAGAGAGAGTCCCTTGCACTATGGAGAGCAGCTGATCGGAGTCAGGTAACTCTGCTCTCCCATTCTCAGGGTATCAAGCCGGCCAGCTTTGAGAAAGTGCACGATCCTGAGATCAAGGAGATCATTGGGGAATGTATTTGCAAAAACAAGGAGGAAAGGTGAGTTTCAATGTGGTGTCAGGTTCTGGGGTCTTCTCCAGCTGAAATCATTCCAGCTGGCATTTAGCAGCATGATCCTGACAAAAGAGAATTCAGAAGACACCCGGGCCCAGCCCAGGGTGTCCCAGTGTGTCTGCAGAGGCTGCTGGGCACGTTGGCTCTGTGTGCATGTGGGGCAGGCCTGACATGTTTATCTGCTGTCCGGGAACACACTCCTTGGCTTCAGGCACAGTCCCTCCTTGGCTGACTGCTGCTCGTTAACCCAGCCTGTGGCATCTGAGTGCCTGTGCCTCCCCCTACCGCTCCTTGCTTTTTCTCTACCTTGCCCTAGGTAGGGTTTGTCCATTCCCACAGCCTTAGAGGACATCTCCACACACGGTTCCAGAAGAGACTTCAATCCTGTCCTCCTTTCTGAAGCCCAGGCTGTATATTTTATGCATATGGTTGGTTGAACCATCTCAAAAGTAGTATCCCTCCAGTTGCTCCGCAGAGCCAGCTACCTACCTCTGAGAAGGGCCTGTCATCCCCAGCTGGTCATCTAGAAAGCTGGGGTGCTTTCTTAGCTTTCCCTCACCATCAAACAAACTGGAGTACACCCATCATCTGATGTGACACCCCTCAGCAGTAGACAGGGATGGAATGTTGATACAGCCACATAGTGACTCTGCATCATACACAGAAGCAACTTGACCCCAGACAGTGTGCATTGTGTGGGCAGGGACCCTTGCTTAGGTGGCAAAGCTGTATAGAGCCCAGAAATGGTCACCAGATCAACACCTAGCAGCAGAACACCTGGTTCCCTCTGTGGCTGGACACTGGCTTAAGACCCCTGTATTCTGCATGTCCTCACTCACCCTCAGCACATCCCCTCCCCACCTCTCTGCTCACCAGTCCCTCATCTTGTAGGAGGCTCCTCCCCCAAAGTTATTACTTCATGACATTGAGTGGGGTGGGGGATAGGGGTTCTGCCTTCTCTGTTTCCATTTTAGTCCTAGCTGGGGCCAGCTGTCTCTTGTGACAATTGAAAGCACCCCCAGCACATTAGCAGGGACTCTATCTGCATAGTGGGAGGGCTGGTGCTTTTCAAAATTCTTTTTTGTGTTCATTGAATCTCTTTCAAAGAACATGTTTTCTTTTTATAATGAGGAAGAAAAAAGGAAGTCTTAAGACATTATGTAGTAAGATCACATTCAGATTGTAAGTTTTTCTTCACCCCGCTGGGAGTTAAGGAAATACACACTCAGGCAGAGCTTGCTCACCTGGTAGTGAAATCAGGACTTTACAACTCAGGAGCCTGGCAGGAGCACAATGTTTAGAGCCAAGTTGTTTGGGCGCCCCTGATGCCCAGGTATGCCACAGGGCCATCCTCTCAACCATAGCCAGTAGGAGTCAGGGTGCAGAGGCCCCAGCGCCCCTGCCCCTGCCTGTCAGCTCTCTCCCTCTAGGTATGAGATCAAGGACCTGCTGAGCCACGCCTTCTTCGCAGAGGACACAGGCGTGAGAGTGGAGCTAGCGGAGGAGGACCATGGCAGAAAGTCCACCATTGCTCTGCGGCTCTGGGTTGAGGACCCCAAGAAACTGAAAGGAAAGCCCAAGGACAATGGAGCCATAGAGTTCACCTTCGACCTAGAGAAGGAGACGCCGGATGAGGTGGCCCAGGAAATGGTAAGTGCACCTCCCACAGCCATGTGTGCCCAGTAAGTGGGTCTCACATGAGCCACAGGAGAGTCTGGGGTGTATGCTTTGGGAGTATGTGTGTTCCAAAGGTTAGAATTAAAGCAGTCCACAGGGGAGCTTGGTCCAGAAGGACAGTGAGCCATCCAGTGGGGAGTGACCAGCACGGGCTGGGAGGGCATGGGTGGGCCTGTGGAGGTCTCACAGTTGCAGCCACATCTGTATGGTGGCTGGATAGATGGGAATTCTCCTCCCCTGCACAGGACTCAGTAGATGAGCAGCTTGAGGTAGTGCAGTGAAAGAATCCTGTGTGAAACTGGAGAGGGTAAAATAAGAACTTCAAAGGGTTGAAAAGGCCTTCTTTATTTTAGCTATGCTCTTGCTAACTTTGCTTCAGTGTGGCGGCTTTAAGTTTGGGTCCTTTCCTTCTTCCTCCCCCTTCTTTCCCTCTTCCCCCTTTCCTTTTTCCATTTTCCCTTCCCTTCCCTCTTTTCTTTCTTTCCTCTTTCTTTCTTTCTTTCTTTTTTTTTGGTTAAGAGATAGGGTCTTGTTCTGTCACCAAGGCTGGAGCCTGGAGTGCAGTGGCATGATCACAGTTCCCTGCAGCCCATAACTACTGGGCTGAAGTGATCCTCCTGCCTCAGCCTCCCAAGTAGCAGATACTACAGGTGTGCACCACCACACCTGACTATTTTTGTATGTGTATGCAGATGGGGTCTCTCCATGTTGACTAGGCTAGTCTTGAACTTCTGGCCTCAAGTGGTCCTCCTTCTTTGGCCTTCTGAGTTCTGGGATTGTAGTCATGAGCCACCACACCAGGCACATGCCTTTCCTTTTGTTTTGGAGATACTGTCGTGGATGTTTTGGTTTCTGGTACTTTTCTACCCAGAAGGGCAGTGGACGAGGTACATCTCTATCTCTTCTGTCCTTCTTGCTCCTTCTTTCTGGGTGAGGAACTAGTAGGTAATAGGGCACAGGAATGGCTCCTTTCTGCCAGGGTGTCAGGCTGCACCTCTGTCAGGGATCTCTGGAATGATTGGGCAGGAGAGATGGAGGCAGCCAGCACAGATGAAAAGGAGAGGTCCAGGTGCAGGCCTGGGTAGGAGAAGAGGCCTAGCTGATGCCACATGGTAATAGTGTCGTAATAATAATTATGCAGGGCATATGGTGTAGGGATGCAGAAGTGGGGTGGTTCTAGAGCCTTGAATGCCAGATTAGATTATTCTGAATAGATTCTCTAGGCCTGTGCCATCCAGTGGGGTAGCCACTGCCAATGTGTGGCTACTAAAATTAATTAAAATTTAAAATTCAGTTCTTGAGTCTTCCTAGTCACATTTCAAGTACTCATGACAATGTGTGGTTAGTGCTTTTTATCTTGAGCAGTGCTTGACATGTCTATCATTGAAGGACTCTGTGGGACAGTGTAACATTGGCTGGGAGTGGCAAGCACAGTACCGTCACACTGCAGCTGGGGTTAGGGATTGTTTGCTGGGCACTGGGCAGCTGACTCCAGAGAGGGACAGTGGTGGGAGCCTGGCCTGGGAGAGGCCTCAGGGCCAATGCTGCTGCCTGAGAGCTGTTGCATGGGTCCTGGAGACAGATATAACATCTTTGTTGTTAATTGTAAAAGGTGAACAAACTTAGACAAATTGATATGAAGAGCATGAAAATCCATATAGAATAGATATAAGCAGGAAAGTCACAAAGGGGAAAACCAGTGAGAATGAGAGTCTACGAAGGCCTTCAGCATTGCAGGGCTAAATAGTTGAGCATTAGAAATAAATGAGCTACTAATTTTTAGTGGAAGAACTGAGCAAAAATAAATCCAGCATGCTCGTTGCTGGAGAGCCCTCTTCTCATGTGGCATGACCACAAAGGTGCTTGTCCCTTTTTTAATTTTTGTTTAAATAAACTTTTTACTGAATATAGCACATCTATTGAAAATGTCCATATGTCACAAGTCTTGGGCTGATGGTTCTCCACAAGCTTCGCTTCCCAGGCCTGGCTAAGTTTCGGTAAAAGGAAGACCTTGCTCTTAAATGGGGTCCACAAAAATGTGTGTGTGTGTGTGTGTGTGTGTGTGGGCCCATCTGCATAGGATCTCATGGCTCCAGGCTCCTGGAGGCTTCACTTGGATAAGGAAACTAAGGCTTGGTTGATGCCCTGGAAGGTGTGTGATCCTTCAGAGCCAGTAGGGCTGCACGTGATGAGCTTTGGTTTGCTAACCCTGAAGACTGCTCCTTCTGGCAGCTGCCTGTCCGTGGGGATACATGATGCATGAGTGGTCTGATGGGGCATTTGGTGTAGGTGGTGCAGCGAGGTTGGTGTAGGAAGGGAGTGGCAGCCTTGCAGCCAGGCTTCCTGCAGCCATGACCTCCGAGGAGAGAAACTGGAACACAGTTGCTAGTGGGGTTTGCCACATGGCTGAGAGATCTCGGCTATGTGAGCTAAGGCACAGCTGGGACCCTGGGGCTATAGGGATGCTGGGGGCAAGCCTCATGCCATCCCACCCTCTCTATAGCTGTGCGGGGGTGGGGGAGTGCTCCTGGCATGTACCTGAGTGCAGGGCCTCAGTGCCTGGAGGGAGGAGACCCCTCCTCAGGCTATGGGTACCATGGCCAGAACCCTGTCTTCCCCTGGAAAGTGGCCTGTGTCTAGGGCTGTGATGTCCCTTAGGCTGGCTTCTCTGCAGGGCTGCTTCTTCAAACTGGCTGCACAGTCATCCTGGATGCTGCAAAATGGCCACCTGTGTCCCCCCCCAGCCCACCCCCATGTGGCATGTCTCTGGTCCCCTCCTGACCCAGACACAGAAGGCTCTGATGAGCAGATCTAACAGGGTCATTTAGCTCTGTGCTTCCTGGCGGAAGCTTTCATAGCTCTTGCTAACCTTATGTGGTACACAGAGGTACATTTTCAAATTTAATCACCACAGGTTTGCTGTGACTTGCATCAGATAATTACTAGCACATCTGATGTGTGGCTTCAGGAGCACCAGTTCTGTTCGTTGTTGTGAGATAGCTGTGCCTTCACACTTGTACTGCACATTGGTGTGCAGGTGGTATGCTCTAGTGAGCTGAGCATTAGGGTGCTGGCCGCAGGTGGGAGCATCCTTCTGGGGTCTTGGTGGCGGCTCAGTGGGAGGGCTGGGAGCCATGCAAGGGCCACCTGAGACAAGGGAAGGCAGCTTCAAGGTGGGGGGCAGCCTGCAGCAGTCTCACACATTTGAGGAGAGTGAGGATGAGGAAGCTCCAGGGCTGACTGCACTGCCCCTGGCCTTACAGGGTATGCTGAGGTCTGGGATGATGGCAAGGATGGGAGGAGGGTGTTTAGATGTTCTGGTTTTGACATGGGCAGAATTCTCTCTTTCCTTCCATGAATATAGTTGGGGTGCTGGTCTGGGCAGGGTGCAAAGGACATGGAGGCTGAGTGATGGGACACTGGGGCTCTGCACCAATTCCCATGTGGGCGGCACATCCTGGGAGGTGCCCAGGAGCGCACACAAGCAGACTCCAGATGTCTGTGCTTCAACCCGACTATGCTGCTTCCCAGTTTGGCTGTGGTGCCATTAGACAACAGTGCCCAAAATATGCCCTGGACTTCCTGTCCTGGACTCTGTCCAGCTATTTACAAAGCAGGTGAGCCAGGAGGAGCCTCCCTAGATTCCCACTTTTCATCAACACGGGAGACTTGGCCTCTTGGTCCCACTGCCTCTGGCAGGACCACTGTGGACATGGCTGTTCCCTCGACCACAGCCTCCTGTCCCCTTCTCCACACAAGTGCCTGGCACTTGGCTGAACTCCTGGGCTATGTTCTGCATCAGCACGTAGCAGAGGCCTCTCGGTCTCTGGGACCTCTTCCCTTCCCCACATTTTTTTTCATTGTGAGGCGTGCTGCCTGTGAAATAGAGCATCCATGCAGAAGAAGGGACATGACCCATGTTCAGTTAAAGAATGATAATGAAATAGTTCATATCCCCCACTCTGATAGGAATAGGGAAGCCCAGCACCTCGAGAACCACCTGTGCTGAGCTGAATGCTACATGCTCCCACAGTGGGGGTCCTCCCTCAGGACCGGCCCTCAGTGTGCCTGCTGAGCTTTTGACTCTTCCCCTGTTGCTTGCTGGGCCTTGCAGATTGATGCTGGGCCCAAGCCCTTTCCAGGTTCTAACCTCACCCTCCTCCTTCTAACCTCACCATCCACCTGAGATACTGGAGTCCTTCATTAGGGCCTGGGGTCTTCCTGTCTCCCCAGGGTTCTGCAGCCTCCCGTGGGCCCCACACTGGAGGGGGTCTCACCATAATACCCTGAAGACAAAGTGATGGCAGCCTCTCTCTAAGGCTGACAGCGTGCCTGGGTCTGAGGCTGTGCTTGTTCTTAAAACTGAGACCAGCAAGTGTTAGATCTTGGAACATCCTGGAATCCAGATGAGACTTCCTTCTGCAGGGACCTGAAGGCAGGAGAGTATGAGGATGGGGCAGAGTTCTCCTCCTCCCTCTGAAGTTAGCTCTTAACAAATACCACTGGGGGGTGGGTGGGGGTGCCTGTGCTGGGTGAAGATGCCCCAGAGAGAGGCAGAGGGAAGGGGGGTTCCTGTGGGGACCTCTAGGGTGGTTTTGATCTGGCAGTGATCTCCCTGCAGTGGGACCTTGAGAGGCAGGGGTGGGAGCCCCCGCCCTTTCCTCTACCTGCATGACTTATGATGTTAGGATATGCCAGTGTGGCAGAAATTGTGGTTAAATTCTTCCCTGTTTGGGAAAAATGAAAAGAAATGCCTTGGAGAGGAACACTGGGGGTGACGGTGAAGACAGACTCGGAAGGAAAAACAGGCCGTGGGCTGCTGTGCAGCAGAAAATAGACACAACAGCAGGCGTGGTTCTCAGGGAAGGTGTCTGGACCAAAGCCTGCAAGGGTGGGGCTGCAAGTCTGGGTGTGACCCTGAGGTCCCCTGGTACCTTTGGGACAGTCTGACCTGGGTGCTTACCAAGAGCAGAGACCCTCGCCGAGCAGGTCTGGCTGGCCTCCTACACAAGCCTGCCCCCAAGTCCTAGTGACCGGGAGGATACCCGTGAGGCCACCTACAGTTGGAGCCCAGTCTCTGGGGTTCCCTGGGAAAAACCCACTGCCATCTCTGAGGCCAGAAGACCTAGTGTCTAATGCCTCCTCTGAGGGTTCAGATCATCCTCCTCTTTTCCTGGTAAGCTGCCCCTACCACTAAGTGGCCTCAGGGCCTGGGCCAGTGGAGACCCCAAGTGTGAGTGGTTCCTATTGACCAAGCTGTCAGCTGCTGGTCACACCTAGCTCACTCCTCTCCTGAGTCAGGGGAAGCCTCAACCAAGGCTTTCCTAATGGAAACTTCATTCTGTCAAACGGAATTGTCTTTTGAAATAAAGTTGTTTTTTTTTTTTTTGAGACAGAGTTGTTGCCCCTTGGTAGACAGCCTTGGTATCACAGCTCACAGCAACCTCAAAGTCTTGGGCTTAAGCCTCAGCCTCCCAATTAGCTGGGACTACCGGCGCCTGCCATAACACCCGGCTATTTTTGTTTTTGTTGTAGTTGTCATTGTTGTTTAGCAGGCCCAGGCTGGGTTCAAACCTGCCAGCCTCAGTGTATGTGGCTGGTGCTCTAACCACTGAGCTATGGATGCTGAGCCAGAAATAAAGTTTCTTGAAATAATCACAGACTTGCTGAGAAATTGCAAGGGCACTACAAAGAACTATTTATTTCCCATGAACTGTTGAAGAGTAAGTGGTAGATCTGATTCCCCTTCACCCATGAATACTTTCATGTCTCTTTCCTACTAACTAGGACACTTTCCTGAACAGCCAACCCCGTCCTTAGGCCACTCAGGTCCCCAGATGTGTTGGTGATGCCATTGCGTCCCCTTGGCCCCTTCAGCCCCTGACTTCTATGGACTGACCCTGGACAAGGGATCAGGTGTCCCTGTGTGAGTGGGTCATAGTCAAGCCTTGTGTCTTTGCAGAGTCTTACAGAAGGGGATGGGTTTGTGTGTGTCCCCCCAGGCATGTGGCTCTGCCTGTCCCCATGAGGCAGGATGCTGGCTGTGGGCTTGGTGTCGCTTCTCCATGTAGACTTGCTCTCACCTTTGTAACTGTACAGATCTTGTGGGGAGGTGCTTGGATACTCCATAAATAGCCTGTTCTTGGTCACATTTTTCATTTACTTAATTCTTCATCTCTCTGTGGACTCATAGTTTTTGGTTTTCCTCAGTGGGTTATCTTCCACGTGGGAGTTGCCCATGGCTGTCTAACAAGTTACTTCCAAAGGCAGTGCTTAGAATGTCTCTGGCCTGGCACAGTTTCCGAGGTCAGGGATAGGGCGGCTCAGCAGGTGCCTCTGGCTCAGGGCCCCACATGAGGTGCAGTCGGCTGTCGCCTGGGCTGCAGTCTCAGGCCCTACTGGGTCTGGGGCAGGAGACCTCAGTTTCCTGCAGGTGGCCCCTACCTGAGGCTGCTCATGATGTGGCTTGTGCTGGAGCAGATGCTCCATGAGAGAGGGAGGGAGGGAAACGAGTGGGGGGACAGAGGAGAGAGAAGGAGGGAGAGATAGGAGGAGGCGGAGAGACCACACGTACTCATGGCCCCTTCCCTGACACTGGCAGTGACAACTCAGCTCTTTTGCCACCACAGATTATTTACATGCCCCACATGCAAAATACACGTCAGGATTTGTGGACACATCCTTCAAACCATCATCGTATCACCATTTATTTTGATGTTCAAAATGTCCCAGATTTGCCAGCAGGAGGCCCTTGGCACTGGCTCTCCCATGGCAATTGCATGTCCCCGTCATTCTCTGAATGTGTCCTTGTTGTTGGGCTTGTCCTTGTCCTGCCCAGAGCTGAGCTGCCGTGTCTCTGAGCAGTGCTGGCTTCCCACGGCAGTGGAGCTCTGAGTGCTCCTTGCTCCCTTCCAGTGGCCAGAGCCACAAGTGCACTTGTGTCTGGACAGTCACACACAGACACCATATGCGTGCATGTGCAGCCTGCACCTGTGTTTGTTCATGTCTCTTGTACAGTTCACACCAATAGCTTTGGTTCCCACCCGGTAGCAAAGTTCCTGTTTTTGAATTCCAACTTTCCATGTCTGAGGAGCATGGCTCCCACTGTTCCTAGTATATTTTCTCATCTGGCCAGTTTTGCACAGGTGCTGACCTGCAGCAGTGTTCCGCACCCCAGCTGGCCCATGTCAGGATGCCTACCCTCAGCACAGGTGCCTCCTCCCTCCCGCAGGAGTCTGGCTTGTCTAGTCTGACCTGTTTTCTGGTCTGAAGTTCTCAGGAAGGGAGCGGAAACTTGGATGGATTTGCAATCTTAGTTCTGATGATTTTTTATGTGTTTGCTGTTGTCACTATATTGCAGCCTATTGTAGCAAGGGCAGCCCCTCCTAAAGGGGTCTCTTTTTTCAGAAAGAAGGAAGGTAGTTTGTTGCAACCACTCTCAGTGAGCTCATGTTTCCCAGAGATCTCGGGGCTCTTTTACAAATGCTTTCCAATGCTTTGCTTGGTCAGCTGGCATTAGAAGTTTTTCAGGGACTGGTGCATATCTTATAGTTTCATACTGCAAATGAACCTCCTTGCTCCATTTAGAACTTTGTTGCATCCCCTTTTCCCATTTGGGGCAGCCTCCCAGCCTCTGATATGTCTCAGAGGATGCAAGGCAAGTGCTGGCTCCACAATTCCTGTCCCTGTCCTTGAGCACAGAGACAGCCAGGATCCCCTCTCTGTCTCTAGAGCAGCTTGGGAAGCCCCCAGGCCTGGCTGCCTGGTTGCTCTGGGTTTCACTCTTGTTGTTGACCCTGTGGGAGGCAGGTTAGGCCTGGGCAGTGGCCTCTCCACACTTTGCTTTGCAGGCACTTGCCATGTGCCAATTGCTGTCCTAGAGCTATGCCCTATAAAGTTTATACTTAGTGGTGAAATAATTACTCAAAGGATGATGAGCGTGTCCTTTGAGGAACGAGCTGGGTGATGGGAGAGCACTTTCAGTGAGGGATGTGGGGTAAAGTGGGGTGCTCTCTGGCAACACTAACAACAGGACTGCCTTTGCAGATTGAGTCTGGATTCTTCCATGAGAGTGATGTGAAGATTGTGGCCAAGTCCATCCGTGATCGTGTGGCATTGATCCAGTGGCGGCGGGAGAGGATCTGGCCTGCTCTTCAGCCCAAGGAGCAGAGCGACTCAGGCAGTCCTGACAAGTCGAAGGGCCCCCCAGTGCCCTTGCAGGTCCAGGTGACCTACCATGCTCAAGCTGGGCAGCCTGGGCCACTGGAGCCTGAGGAACCAGAGGTTGACCAACACCTCCTCCCTCCTACGCTGCCGACCAGTGCTACCTCCCTGGCCTGTGAGTGCTTGGGATGGGTCTCCATGGGTACCCCTCACACCCACCCTCCAAAAACTAGCTGTGGGGTTAAAGAAAAATGAAGTCTTCCCTGTTAGAATGCTTTATGAGGAAGGGAGGTCAGCATAGTGGCCTGGTGGAGTGTGAAGTTGTGAGGCCCTGAGCTGTCTTCCCACAGCGTGGTTATTGCTTCCAGCTCTAAGTGGCTCTGGGAGCCCTGATCAGCTCCTGTGCTCCATGATGGCCAGATACCTGCCAGTGTCCTTGGTCCCAGCACATGTCAGGAGCCTCAGAAGAGGGTTTGTCCAGGGTGGTGGGGCAGCAGGATAGTCCCCAGACACTGGGACATATGGGTCCGATGCTTTGACTAGTCTGGGGCTTATCCCCCAGCCCACCCAGTGGGGTGTGGATGACAGATGTGGGAAAAGGCTGGAGACCTTCCCTACATTTCCCAGCAATCTGTGACCTGAAGAGGTTAAGCGATGTTCAAGTCCACATTCTCAGGGCAAGTGGGGACAAACGTGCCCTGAGTCAGGAGGGTCTGATGGTTGAGTCTTACTCCTTGCTGTGGATTTATGGATGTGGGGCAGGTTCCTTATTCTGTTAAGAGAATTACACTCCCAGACTCATGAGCGGCCAGATGAGGTAGCTGCTTGTGGGGGTGTCTGTCCCATGGATGGAGTGTGTCACTGTCTTGGCTTGGGATGCTTGTCACTGGGATCATCTGTCTCCAGTATCACCTCCTCTCTGAGACCTTTTGTACGTTTTAAAGGGGTGATACTAATGAATTGGTGGGAATCACTTTGAATGTGGTTTCGTCTAAGACCATTGGAGAGAATCTCGTATCTTCTGCACATGATAGGCAGCAGTGTCCTGTCTTTGCCCTTGGTGTCCTAAAGTTCATCAGCGAGCTGAGGACAGAGAGCCACGGCTTTGTCTGTTCTGTGAATATGCATGGAGTAGCATTACAGAGCGGAGGGACCTGCTGGGGCCAGTATTTCAGGCAGTTCATGTGGAAAGACTGAAATAGTCTGTTTAATTTATTTAATATGCACATCCTTCATTTGTCATTAAAATAGCTAGTTCTTCAGAGTAGGCTATTTAAATTCACACAGGCAGTCATCACTTTGAGATAGTTTGCCTACTATTTATTTCACTCAAACCTGCTCAGGTTTGCTTGAGAGAACAAAATTAGTACCTTATTGCTCCATTTATTTTCTGATAAATCTGAAAAATTAAAGAGCACAAACTTTTTATAGGAAAAAATTTTCCATGTTTGACACAGCACTAAATACTTTAAAATTGTAAATGTGCGTTAAACAATTTCTAGGATGGGAATTTAAAACTCACCTTTTGTTGTAGTTTGAGGAGACATAGTTTGAGATCTGGAAATGTGTTCCCCTGTGATCAGAAGTTGTAATTCAGGTTTGATCCACTGTGAGAAGATCAGATGGATCAACTGATGAGTTCAGTTTGGGTGCAGGTCTCTTTCTGCATTGGATGCCTCCAGGCTGTCTCGTGCAGGGGCCATAGCTTTTGAGCAGGGGCTCAAAAAGGCTTTTATGTTTATTGACATTTCTTGAAAATAGGTAAAAGTCACATGGTATAAAATTCAGAAAGTCTAAGAGGATATATAGCAAGCCATTTAATTGTCCTTCCTACAGGCAACAAATGCTACCAGTCTCTTAATTGTCTGTCTGGGGATAATCTACACATGTAGCCCACCATATACTAACATATACGAACATACACAAGTCTACAGGCCCACCTACACACTCACACATGTGGACATGTGCATGTACACAAACACACAGACATCTGTATACCCCACACCTATGTGCATACATGGACACCACCCACTCACATGCACACATGCATGCACATATACATGTGAGCACATACTCACACCTGTGTGCACTGAGGCATGCACATGTACATGCACACACATCCAGAGGCACACATGTGCACACGGATACACACACTTCTGTATCCCCCTCTACTCCAGTGTTTAGTTGCCCCTCAACTAGTGCTTTTCTGCACCTTGTCCTGGTCTGTTCTGGGTCAGAAGAGAGGAGGCCTGTCCTCACTCTTCCATCTGGTGCAGGATGCCCAGGGGTGGCAGCCCATGCTGTGCTTCCTGAGGTGAATTGGTGGAGATGCAGATAGCATGCATGGAAGGTGGGAAGGACCTGGTCCATGGAACGAGATTGCCAGGCAGACATACATTTGTGTATTGCAAGATGCGACCTCACACTTGCCCACCAACCATCCTGATCAGGTTCAGAGGGGGCTTCCCCAACTCTATTTAAGCAATTGCACAGTTCGTTATTAGGTTCAGTGATGATTTCTAAAATTTTTAACAAAAATGACTACATTTGCTATAACACATATGGTTAGACTTGCTCTACTTGAAACTTGTCAGGTCTGTGCACGTTTTCTTTCCCACCCTCCCTCTTGCCCTCTCTGTAAGTGGAAATGACCACTTTAATGACCTGTCAGCTCATTAAAAATCAGAGCTGCGTGTCTAATTGGTTTTGCACAATTAGACCTCAGCATTCCTTATGTCTTCCTGGGTTAACATAAGTTCTAATCAGTCCCTGGGAAAAATTGTCTTAACATGAAACCAACAAGATTTCCCCTTTACTTTGTGTAAATTATAAATGGACACAATACAGCCTCTTGTGAAAATAGTTTGGTATTTGTAGGTGGCAAGGCCCAATTTTTCTGTAGTTTTTGGAACCTAGAAGCCAGTAAACCTAAAGTGCCATTTCAAACAGCTTGTTATTTTCTCCTCTCTATTGGCCTGGCCGTGCAGGCGAAGGCATTCCCAGGCACATCTTGGTGAGACAAGCCTGTGGGCTGTGGGGTTTCTATCTTCACCCCCATGGGTTCAATGGGGCCAGGCTGGCCTGACCCATGCAAGGCCAGCCTCTAGAGAGCCTTGGCCCATGGACACTTGGTGCCACCCCTTCTTTGATGTCCCCATACACACCAGGTGCTTGTGCCTCTCAAGGTCTCTCAGGGGACTTGAGGGTAGGGGTGAAGGACCTTTTCCATCCACCAGTCAAGTGGTTCCATTTTCCAGTCAAGTTAGACCTGGTCCTGTGACCCTGATCTTCTCAGTTCAGGCCCTCTGCCACTGTGTGCGAAGGGAGTTAGGGTCCTGAGACACCCTCGCCCCTTATAAAACATGAGTGATTATTCCTTCACAGTTAAGATAGCAACTGTTGGCTGGGCATGGTGGCTCACACCTGTAATCCTAGCACTCTGGGAGACCAAGGTGGGAGGATTACTTGAGCTCAGGAGTTTGAGACCATCCTGAGCAAAGCGAGATCCCATCTCTACTGAAAAAATAAAAAATAGAAAAACTAACCGGGCATGGTGGTGGGCACACCTGTAGTCCCAGCTCCCCTGGAGACTGAGGCAGGAGGATCACTTGAACTCAGGAGTTTGAGGTTGCTGTGAGTAAGGCTGACCACTATGGCACTCTAGCCTGGGTAACAGAGCAAGACTTTCAACTTTTTCTTAACTTGAGCACTTCAGCGGCCTCCCAGGTCTCTTCAGGCTTTTAAGAGCTGGAATGATGCTTACTATCCAGGCCTTGCTGGACAGCATGCATGTCCCCTGTAAACAAAGGGGACAACTGCGCCTGCTTCCTGGGAGGGTTGGCAAGATGGATCTGCCCTGGTATCTTGCTGACCAGGTGTCAGCTCTGTCAGGGTAGGCACACAGTCACAGCCCCCTGTACCTTTCTATAGCAGTTAAGTGTTTAAACCACATACATGTATCATTTGTGTGATCTGGAAAAACAGCCAAGGCTTTGTTTTGCAGAGGAAAATGTGCAGATGAGCCAACGTTTGCTTATTAGAGATGTCTGCTCTAAGTCCTCCTTTTGTCCTCCCCAGCGGACAGCACCTTTGACAGCGGCCAGGGCTCCACGGTGTACTCGGACTCGCAGAGTAGCCAGCAGAGCGTAGTGCTGGGCTCCCTCGTGGACGCAGTGCCCCCCCAGGCCCAGTGTGTATGCAGCCCCCCTGTGAGTGAGGGGCCTGGCCTGCCCCAGAGCCTGCCCTCGCTGGGGGCCTACCAGCAGCCCACAGCCACGGTGAGTCAGTGCCCCTTCCCCCATGACCCAGTCTGAGGGGACTAGGGCTCCAGAGCCCCTGCAATGGGCCGTTCCGAGTGTGTAGCACTGTGTCAGTCTCTGGCCACAGAAAAGTCCTGGCAGATAGAACGACACACTGTTGGGAAACAGACCCTAGGGACCCCCAGAGCTTGAGATGCTGTGACAGTGCTGACCCAGCCCTGTCCCAGGGCAGGCCCTCATACTCACAGTGACAACACGCAGCCACAGCATGCCTCCCAGCATCTGTGCCCTGGGCCTGAGATGTTACCTCAGACTGTTCCAAAGATCACAGAAAAGCATCAGTTGTAGTAATGAAACCTGAGCCCCATGTCACTGTCCGGCCCACTGAGGACAGGTCCAGCAGCTCCTGGCACTTCTCCCCTGGATATTGTGCAGCCGTTAAAGTCAAAGCGAGGAGGCTGTGGCGGGATGTGGGGGGCGCTGTCTGGAAGCCTGTTTGGGAAGCATGAGCCATGGAGCCTCTGGCCATGACTGCACACTTGAGATGATTCCTAAGGTCTGGGGAAGATAAAGATGAGTGGATTTTTTATTTTAATTTTTTTTAAACACCGAAGAAGGTAAAACACTCACTTCCTTCCCAGTCCAAGTCCCCATAGCCACAGAAGAGTTGCCTGTGAACCTAGGCAGCGGTGCAGGGTCCTCAGAGGGTGACTTATGGAGTAGGCCATAAGTGGACCCCATAAGTCTGGGGCTTTGGTTCTACCAGTCTTACTTTCAGTGCTGTGACCATCTTCTGGCTGATTATGGGCACTTGGGCCATTCTGGCCACCACTGTCCTACTGGGTGCCCTGCTGCACCCCTCCAGTGCTGGCTCTGGACTCTCAGTGCTGGCTCTGGACTCTCAGTGCGGGCTGTGGACTTTCCCTTTCCCCTTCTGTTCATGCAGGGATGGGCTGTCAGAAGGACCCAGAAAGTCCCTTTGGAAAAGCAGTTGAAGCCATTTGCCGAGTCTGCCTATGCTGACCAGTTCCCCAGGACTCATTTGCTATTTGCATTTGCTGTTTTGTTCATTTTACAAAATGTGATTTTAAGTGGTGGAAAGAACTCCCTTAAAAATAGGCTACTTGCTACTCTAGAGTGGTTGTTCTTCGCTTTGAGGATCACCCAAGCTGCGGCTGAGCCAGAATAGGGCTTCCCTGTTCTGTATGATGCACTCTCTGCCTTGGTTCCCCCGGGCTGAGTCCTTCTCTTGTGGCCTTGGTGGCCCACAAGTCAGTGTATAAGCCAAGAGGCCCAAGTCAGTGTATAAGCCTAAAGTCAGTGTATACGCCAGGAGGCCTGAGTTAGTGTATAAGCCCACAGTCAGGGTATAAACCAAGAGGCCCGAGCAAGTTGGTCACAAGGGCAGCCACTGTGGACTGGAAGCCCAAGCTCTTTCTCCCATCTCCCTGCCTAGTAATGCAGAGACACATTAGACAGAAAGACTAGGGCCTGGATGGGAGTCCCAGGTGACTGTGTGATGGCCTGCCTTGTGCCTCTCCTGGGAAGAGGTTGCTGTGGTGACATGCCACCGGGGCTCAGTAAAGGAAGAGAACAGATAGGCAGCAACAGTAGGGGCCTCTGGAGCACGGGGCCGAGGCCATGGCTCTGAGGCTCTTAGACCCTGCTGAAGTTCCCAGCTGGTGAATGGATGATCTAGCCCGGTTGGGCCTACTCATTCCACCCTGTGGCTTCAGGTAGATCCAGGAGCACAGCTCCATCCCAGACTCACTTGTCTTCACCCCAAGCTGCTTTTCCTAAAGCACTGACTTCAACTTTGAAAGACAAGTAAGCAATGATAGCTTTGAGAATCACCGTTGCTTACATGATCCAGAGACAACCCCACCCTCACCCCAGGGAAAGAATGGTCTGTGGTAGGGGACAAGACCCAGGAACCTAGCTTCAAAGTCAGGGACCCACATTCAGACTTGTTTCCTTTACAGCCTGCCTGCTCCTCAGGTTCCCCTTGTTTTGAAGCAAATCCCAGACAGCAAGACATTTTGCCCATAAAATTTCAGCCTCTATCTCTGCACAGAAAGAATTCTTAGAACAGAGCTCAGTGTCATTATTTTTTTCAGCATCATTGTTACACCAACAGAATTAATAAATTAGCAGCAATTCCTTAATGCATCTGTTATCTCAATGTTCAGATTTCTGATTCTTTTGTGGCTTGTGTTCACACTGCTGCTGCCTGGGGGTCACATCCCATCTGTGAGGCCCATTTCTCTCTCTCTTTGTCATGACACACACATATATACACATGAGAGCCTCCGCTATCCCCATCTAAACTGCGAGCTGAGGTCATGGAGGACCCCAGCACTGCTGAGCACTTACTGTGCTGGTTTTGCTGTCTGCATCTCTATAGTGTTGGGCCTTTCTCAACTCACCCTGTGCTAACAGTTCTTTCTCCACAGTTCTGCAAAGCCTCTGTAATGACCCCTTTTTACTGTTGCCTTATATTCAGTGGGGTTGATGTGCCAGACTGTGGCTGTTTGAGGCCTTTCACTGTCATGAATGACACCACAGGGGCCACACATCATTATCCTGGTAAAGAGGTCGCTAGCCAGGAGCATAGCCCCGGTGGGCCCAGGACAGCCTCTGAGTATGGCCCTGTGCTCTCTGCAGCCTGGCCTGGCAGTGGGCTCTGTCCCTACCCCTGCCTGCCCTCCAGTTCTTCCGCAGCATTTCCCAGAGCCGGTGATGAGCTTTACCCCTGTGCTGCCACCGCCCAGTGCCCCTGTACTCACAGGTCCAAGCCAACCAGCAGCCCCTGGCCAGCAGGTGAGTTGTGTGGCTGTAGCTGTGGCTGTGACTGCCTGTCCCTCTTGGTGGGTGCTCAGCTCTGCTAGCCCTGGGGCCCAGGTCTGTGAGTACCTCCCATGGCCCCTTGGCTCTCGTCCTCTATAGTTCCCCCTGGGCCTGCAGTTTGGATGGGGGTAGAGGAGGCTCTCGTGTGTGTGTGTTAGAGAGAGAGATTCATGGGCCCTGCACATGGAAGGCTTTAATCACTTGGAACATTTCTGCAAGGTCTACCTTGTCCTGGCTCCAGACTGGCTGCAGTTTGAGGGTCTGTATGTGCATATGTGAGACTATGGGAGTGTGTGCACAAGTGAGTGTGTATGAGGCTATGCATGTGTATACAAGTGTGTGCATGTGTGAGAGTGTGTGTTGGTGTATCTGGGCATGTGGGGTACACCCAACTCTTGGCACATCAGGGGTCTAAAGGGAGCTCCTTCTCTCCCTCCAGCCACCTCCACTGGCCCAGCCGACACCCCTGTCACAGGTCCTGGCCCCACAGCCTGTGGGACCCCTGCAGCCGGTGCCCCCCCACATGCCTCCGTATCTGGCTCCGACCTCCCAGGTGGTGGCTCCCACTCAGTTGAAGCCCCTCCAGATGCCGCAGGCGCCCTTGCAGCCAATCACTCCAGTCCCACCACAGGTACTTCCCTGCCAACAGCTGCTGTTGGTGCCTTTAGTTTGCCAGGCCCTGGCCAGTGCCCCAGGGCACCCATGAGTGCTTGTCTGCATGTGACCTATGACCTGAGGTGAAGGCTGAGCTGGGAGTCAGGCTGGGCAGCATGGAGTTTACGCATCATCACGTGCGTCAGAACCATTCTGGGTACTAGCACAGTGGGCCACTGTGGTGAGCATGGTGATAGTTTCTCTTCACAGCTAGCCTGGCTCCTCTCTCCTGCCCTTCAGCTTCAGTTTCTTTCCCAAACTTATGGGCCATTCTTGGTCCTTCCAGTCCGTGATGCCTGGGCTATGGGCATCAGATGGGTTCCCCTAGGGAGGGTGGGGTGATGTAACACCCTGTCACCTGGCAGCCACCCATTGGCATGCCTGTCTGCCCTCAGTGTCAGTTCTAGGTACATCCAAGGCCAGAGACAGGAATTACAGAGTGGCTGCTAAGATGGCACAGAGAGCAGGCAGGTTAGTTCTAGGTGACTGCTCATCTGAATGTGGTCCTTTAGAGGCCCAGCAGCTAGCTGGTGACACTGCTGATAGACTGCAGGGAAGCCTAGCCATGGAGGTTCAACTGAAGCAACCTCTGTGGGCTTTTTGGGGGGACACTGTCTATAGCTAGTGACACCGGACTGTACGTAACTGATGTAGAATGTAGCTAGGGTCAGCCCAGGCGATTGGCTTTAAGGACCATAGATATTTAGAAGCCTTCCATGACGGGGACGGGCTGCTATCTCAGTGGTGGCACAAGAGGTGTGCTTCACTCTGAGGATGACAGTTCCTATAGGCCCCATCTGGAAGACTCTTTTGTGTCATCCCACCTGCTGCCTGGTCCCTGTCCTTATCACAAGTTAGATCCAGCTTAAGAATCTGCTTAAATCATTCTGTTCATGGTGGCTGTGGTGTTTATTTAGTTTTCTTTCAAATGGAAGTCGATGTGGGCATTTTTGCTGCCTGGTAATCACTCGGAGGAGTACGTTAGGTGGTGCTCAGGGCATGTGCTAGAGAGGTGCTAAATCCACCAGGTCCTATGTCCGCCATCTCCAGGAGGTACATGTATCACTGAGAGAACGTAGAAGGGTGTTCAGGGGGTTCTGCTTCAGGGAGGCTGGACAGGATAAAGGTGTTGCCTCAGCCAACTAAGGGGGCCTTGAAGATTTGCCTTCACCAAGACTCCTCCTGGGAGTTCAGTTTCAACGTGAATTTGTATAGGTTGGGGGGATCAGGCTGACGTCATTTCAGATGTTTGGGGCCAGGCTGGTGACTCCAGCAGCTCTTTCACATGAAAATGATCCAAAGCTTTGAAGTCACTTCTCTGTGACCTGTGGTCACCACTATGGCCTTTCAGTATTTGTGCTGCCCTGACTCCCCCAGAGACCCCAGCATAGCCTGTCAGGTAGGTGTGGACGAAGGGGCAGCCTCTTGGTGCTGAAGCTGAGGGTGACCTCCAGTAGGTCATTTCCAGGCTGTTGACTTCCTGTTCTATTTAAAAAATCACACTGGGTGGTGCCTGTGGCTCAAAGGAGTAGGGCACTGGGCTCCAAATACCAGAGGTGGCAGGTTCAAACCCAGCCCCAGCCATAAACTGCAAAAAAAAAAGTCACACTCTGGGGGGTTTTGTTTTGATTTCCACTTGGGTTCCCTTCAACGGCAGGTACACAAAGGTGTCTTAGATAGAAAAATCCTGCTGACTGTGGCTGTCCTCGCATGCAGGTGTTGTGGGCAAGGACCCCTTGGGGGGCCATACTGACTTGCTCCTGTGTTTCTTTCAGATGCCTCCAGTTCCCGTTGTGCCCCCCATTACACCCCTGGCGGGAATTGACGGCCTCCCTCCAGCCCTCCCTGACCTGCCAGCCGCGAACGTGCCCCCTGTGACACCTGTGCCACCTCCTCAGTATTTCTCTCCAGCTGTGATCTTGCCGAGCCTCGCTGGCCCCCTGCCTCCCTCATCCCCAGCCCTGCCTCTGCAGGCCGTCAAGCTGCCCCACCCTGCCGGGGCACCCCTGGCCATGCCCTGCCAGACCATCGTGCCAAATGCATCAGCCACCATCCCCCTGCTAGCCGTGGCCCCACCGGGCGTGACTGCCCTGTCCATTCACCCTGCGGTGGCCCAGCTCCCGGCCCAGCCCGTGTACCCGGCAGCCTTCCCGCAGATTGTACCCGGTGATGTCCCGCCCTCCCCTCACCATGCTGCGCAGAGTGTGCGGGCCATCCCGCCACAGCCAGCACCCCCTATGCATCCTGAGCCCCTCCAGCCCAGCGTGCACCTTCCCGAGCCAGCCACTCCAGCTGCTGTGCCGGGGAGCCAGGTAATCCCCTTCGGGACAGTGATCTATCCTCCTGGCACTGGGGGACACTTAGGTCCCAAAGATGCAATGGATCTGTTCTCTTGGCAGATCTGTTCTCTCTTAGTCTTCCATAGGCCTGCACTCCCCTGGCATTGTGACAGAGAGGCAGCTCAGGCTGGGCAAGTTGGCACCCTGTTCTTGCCCCTTTTGGAAGGAGATGTGTTCGAGGCTGAGGGAGATAGAGGCTGATGCCAGCATGGGGCCTATATCCCACATAGGCCATGAGCCTTGGGAAGTGGTGGCTGGTAGAGTCCACAGCTCCTCCCTTCCTCGTGGCTGGTAGCCCCTGATCTCATGGCACAGTGTACCTGGCAGGCCCAGCGTCTACTCACCTGTCCTCACCCAAGGCCGGTCTGGCTGGAAGTGGGGTTGTGGCAGGACCAAGGGACCCTGTCATGGTGTCAGGTGGAGACCCCTATAGCAGCTCACTGGCTGACTATGAAGGGATACCGTGGGACATGGAACACATGTCTGCTGGTGGGAGGCCTTCCCGTGGGGCTCCACACACTGAGCAGCCCACTCATGCTCTGCTATTTTGTTAAAACTCAAGTGATGGTAGGAACTAGTATGAGAGCCTTCTCACCTGGGAGCCCCTCATCTGGGCATACCCCTACCTGAGCATGCCTCGCCTAGGTGCCCTCACAGTTGGGAGTTCCTTTCCTGCCCCCCTAACCTGGCCCCATCCTGGCTCTGAGCCGCTCAACTCTGTGGCCAAGGCATACCCCTGCCTTTCAAGCCCCAGGCCCTTCAGTAAATCACCTGACACAGACTCTGTGGAGAGGCCAGGGGTAGAGCATCCCTGGGTGCCAGGTGCCCCCAGCCCAGTTTGTGCCAAATCCAGTCTGGAGACCCTGTGTTCTGAGACATCACTTCTGGCTGTTACTTCTTGCTGTCTTATTTTCAGAGGGATCTGTACTTGGAGAGGGACATCCTTGTTGTCTTTCCCCTTTGTTTTTGCTGACATTCCTGGGCACAGCCCCAACCCCCTAAGCAAAGGCGATGCTGGTGGCCGACTTCCACCCTGTCCCCTGTTCCCCCAGGTCCTGCTTGGCCACCCGCCTCCCTATGCTGTGGATGTTGCCGCTCAAGTCCCCTCTGTGCCTGTGCCGCCAGCTGCTGTCCTCTCCCCGCCTCTGCCGGACGTGCTGCTACCTGCCGCTCCTGAGGTTCTGCCTCAGTTCCCTAGCTCTCTGGCCCCCACAGTGGTGGCAGCTGCTCAGAGTGTGCCTGCCCAGACTGCCACACTTCTGCCACCGGCAAACCCACCATTGCCTGGTGGGCCTGTGATGGCCAGCCCCTGCCCAGCCGTCCAGCTAACAGTGGAACCAGCTCAAGAGGTGTGTGTCCTATTCCCTGTCCACTCCTGTGTCCCAGCATTGCAGCCACCTAGGGACCTTGGGTCTTGGTGCTAGAGGTCAAGGACACTTAACTTTGGGACAACCACATGGGGCCTCTTCTCATCTCTCTCTCTAGATTTCACACCTTCTGTAAACCCACATCAAGGGGGAGGGTGTGATTTTTATAGATGATTTTGCAGGCTGCTTTCATTTGAACAGGATACAAAAACCTTTGAAAATCTTTTACAGAAGCAGTGTGTCCTCTTTGAGGGATGATTAAAGTGGGTTAACACATTTAGGAAGTCAGTGGCCCCCAGCTTCTGGAATCTACTTGGTCCCAAGCTTCTCCACCAGATAAAAACCTCCATGCCCACCCTCTTCCGTTTGCCTGCCCCCCGGGCTGTAGTTGGAGGGCAGTGGGTATCGGCTGGGCCAAGGTGGGGGAGGAACTGCAGGAACCAGAACGATCTGTTCTCTTTTCTCTGGGTTTTTATTTCAGGAGCAGGCCCCACAGGACAAGCCGCCCAGCCTCCCGCAGAGCTGTGAGAGGTACTATGGCCAAGCCTCACCCTCAGGGATGCAAATGGGGTACACACCTAGATGCTGACTCAGCATGGCCCTGCCATACTTCATGTGGAGCCTGCTCTGATTTGTCTGATGCTGTCCGGGTTTTGAATAGGAATCACCCCCTCTCAAACTTGACCCAGTGGAGTCTCAGGCGCCTCATTTTTGATCTTGTTAGCCATTGTTGAAATCTGAGTGTTAGAGGCTGCAGGCTGTTCTCTGGGTCTGAGTTCTGGGTCTGGCGCTGGTCTGCAGTGCTGAGGAGCTGGGAGAGGCTGTGGGTGGAGGGTTGGCAGCACTCAGGGCTGGGAGGGTGGCCCCTGGGTGCAGGACTGAGTCCAGCCCAGACCCTGGGTCTCTTGCCCTCTCTGCTGTGGCCATGTGTTCAGGTGTCCCTACCAGGGTGATCACTGGTAATGATCATTTGTCTTACTCCCTGGAGTACTGGGCAGTGTGTGTGCTCAGGTTTTGGTACTCTGCTCCAGTCCACACAACAGCCCTAAGTAGCTGGTGTGTTTCTATTGCTATTGTACAGATGGGGAAACTGAGGCATAGGGCTGATTCACAGGGCAGGGGACTCCCAGGAGCAAGGTCACACAGCCAGTAGCTGGGAAACCCTTGCTCCTCCCCTGGCCCTGTGCCACCTGGGCACCGCAGGGAGGTGAAAGGGCATAGGCCCTGAAGTAGGCTTGGGGTCCTGGTCAGAGCGGCCACTGCCTCTGCAGGTTACCCTTTTGGGCCTTGGAGGTTTTAAGTCCCCTGGGCTGTTTTCTGCAGAAGCCAAGCTTTCTAGCCATAGCCAGTGTGTTGGTCCATTAACATTCTTGGTTTTCACTCAGCTATGGAGGTTCTGACGTCACTTCTGGAAAAGAGCTGAGTGACAGCTGTGAAGGCACCTTTGGAGGGGGCAGGCTGGAGGGCAGGGCTGCCCGGAAGCACCACCGCAGGTCTACACGCGCTCGGTCCCGGCAGGAGAGGGCCAGCCGGCCCCGGCTGACCATCCTGAATGTGAGTGGCTGGGGCACTGGATGCACGGTACAGTGTCCTCCGTGGTCTGACCATGCTGGTGCCTGCAGGTGTGCAACACAGGAGACAAGATGGTGGAGTGTCAGCTGGAGACGCACAACCACAAGATGGTGACCTTCAAGTTCGATTTGGATGGGGACGCGCCTGACGAGATTGCCACATATATGGTGAGGCTGGGTCCAGGTGGCATGCCAACTCCCTGTGTCCTCACATGTGTGTGGTGCTGGTTGGCCCAGGGGTTGTCAACAGTAAGCACTGACTCCTTGCACCTTTGGCTCCGTTTGCTCCTCCCCACACTCAGCAAGACCCCTTGGGTTGGGGAGGTCAGCTTGAAGCATATGTTCATAACCTCCCCAAGATGGTGTCTCCTAAGGGGTTCTGGAGAACCTTAGCCTGCTGCTTGGAGTGAAATAAGGGGCTTTGTGAGTCGGTCATTTGAGTGAGCAAAAAGAAGCTGCGTCTCCAAAGTCTCATGTCCTGTGGTCTTTGTCTTTGCTTAGAGCCAGGCTGCAGGATCTGAGCCCTGTCCCTGTGCCCCGCATCCAGCTGTCTATTCCTCTGCTCAGAGCCACTCCTCCCCAATGGTGCATACTACCCCAAGTCCATGACACCTCACCCACACTCCCTGGGGATCCTACCATGTCCCCAGCACCTGAGTCCAGGCTAAGAGTGAGGGTCTCATGCCTTCAGAAAGTATCTAGTTAAAAGCACATGAAGAAATTGGAGAAAAGGGTGCACTTGTGTTCCCCAAACTTACTGGCCCATCTGTAATTACCTCACAGGAGGATCTTCATGCTTGAGTAAAGTTTAGGAAGCCTAAGAAGCTGGGTTCTAAAGAAGCTGCCAGCAGTGCTGGCCAGTGCTGTAGCCCCCTACCTCAGATGGCTACTGAGTACCCAGAGTGGGGCTAGCATGACTGAGGAACAGAGTATTAAATGTAATTTAATTCAGTGACGTGAATTGCTTCACAAGCCTAGTGGCTGCTGCCGCCTTGGACTGTGTCCTCCCAGCTACCCCTGCCATGGCTTCCTTAAATCCTGATGCAGGCTTTCTGCTGGGGCAGGTCTGTGCCTTAGCATCTGCTCTGCGGAGGCACCTTGGACAAACCTCTCCTGGAGCCCAGCCCCAGAGCACAGTATAGCATTAAAGAAGAAATTATTCTAATACTTGTTTAAATGGTCCGGAAGACTTTTTTCAGGACTGTGGCAATGGGAGAGAGAGGATGGACTAAACTCCAAAGGTAGCAGAGATAGGTGCCAGTTTATAGCCAAGGAGCAGGGTATGGGCCTGGTGAGTGGAAAACAGCTCAGAGCAGAGAGACATCAGGTTAGGTGATTCTGGCAAACCCCCTTACCAGAATCCGTGCTGAGGGCAGGTCAGAGGCTTGGACCTCAAGGGTGGGGCTGAGGCATTTGGTCAGATGTGGAAGCTGTGGATTCTCACCACACTTACTTAGCAGGGTTTCTGCTACAGCTGGGTTAGGCTGAAGACTGGATGGGGCCACTTTGAGGGGAGAGTCTGAGGCACCTGACTACGGTCAGGGAGGGGCTGGTTCCTCAGGCACAGTGGGAGCAAACACAAGGCCTGCGCCGGCCACTGAAACTGTAGAACCTCTCTTCTCTCACTTTACTCTTCTGCCACGTATCTCATGTTACCCTATCCATATACATTCATATATTATGAAGTATAATAATAAAGCGAAATGACTATGAGGTTATCACTCAGCCTCTGGCTGCCATGCAGGTAGTCGATGCTATCGCTATAGCTTCCCATTCTGCCCCACTCGCTGCTGGCATTGTGTGTTCAGCATTTCCTTGTTTTTAATAGTTTTATTCTTCTTTTCTTTTTTTTTTTTTTTAAGTTCTGGCCAGGGCCGGGCTTGAACTCTCCACCCCTGGTATATGGGGCTGGCAGCCTACTCCTTGAGCCACAGGCGCTGCCCAATAGTTTTATTCTGTATCTTTGTGTACACATACACGAGTGCACCTCCCTGTACAGAAAGTGATGTAGCTGTTATTTGGTCATGGGCCTGGTAAACATGGTGTCTTCTCAGATGAGTCTTTTTTTGAGTTTGAGTTTTTTTTTCACTCAGAGCTCTGATTTTCCTCTCAATTTATTGCTTTTTCTCTCATCTTTTAAAACCAAATCATCCAAAATACCCTTATGAAGTAAGCATGGTACAAATATGCAAATTTGGTTTATAACAGCAGCTGTCCATGTGGCCTCAGCTGAGCTCCTACCCCACCCCTCCCTGGCTCTGGCAACACCCAAGCTTTAGGGACTCCAGCTAAAAGAGTGTTTGGCCAGCTCCCTCCTTCCCTGTGGACTGTCTTCCTCTGAGGGTGCAAGTCATCCCTAAATGCTCTGTCAGTGACAGAAATTTGACAGGGAGTTTGGGTCATTGTTCTGATTAGTCCCCCCACCCCCTACCTCCCCGACTGACCCCTGTGGTGGAGGAGGAGCTGATAAGGTTTGGAGTTAATTGGCGTTGATCCCAGGTCATATGTGGACCCTATATTTTTAGGTTTTTCTGTTTTGTGTTCACATTGATTTTAATCTCAGTATGCATAAAAATAAATACATAGCTAACAGGAAAACAATTTTCCAATTGCTAAGAGGTTCTAGTTCAGTTTCATTTAGTGAAAATTTCATGAAACTGGAACATTGCATGAGTTCTTGGAAGGAGCACCTCTATCTCAGCTGGATGCTCCAACTTTGACCACGTCGTACTCCTCTGAGTGAATGTTGACGTCACACACTACACTAAATTAAGAGGTGAATTGTGCAATGTAGCATATGCCTAGCCTCTGTCTGGGGGTGTCATGAAGCTCTACTCTGCAACCAGCTTATTGGGGGCCCAGATGGAGCTAGCTCAGGGGGGATCCTGAGGGATGGATGCCCCATGTAGGGCCCAGGGCTTCTTGGTGACTGGAGAGGGTGGGAGAAAAGGGTCAGAGGGTGGACCTCACTGGGAAAGAGGACAGGCTGTTTGTGTGGTTTTCTGAGATGTACAGTGTCCCATCTGCCTGAGTGGCTGCAGATGCAGATGGAGCACAGTGTGAGCCCACAGTGAGAGGTGAGGACTGCAGATGTGTCCTCCTAAGCTGCTGGCTGTGTGGTGTCTGGGCTGCACTGTGGGACCTGCCAGCTGTCCTCCCCTTTGCCATGGTGAGAGCTGTTTTCTGGAGACTGGGCCATACTTACCTGCATGCCAGATTGCAGCCAAAAAGGCCAGAGGCTGAGGCTGGTAGAGCAGGAGGTACAGACACCAAGAGATACCATATGGCCATATCACTGTGGCTTTGCTGTCCCTATAGGTACTTTCTGTCCCCTCAAGGTCTCACCTTCAATCCACCCCCTTGTCTCTCACAACTGCCCGGGTACCTGTGCCCCAAATGGCCCCTCCCACCTTCTCCTAGTCTCGATCCTTGGCCCCCCTCCATTCAGTGTACCTACCTGCCCTGTAGATGGCTGGACTGGCCTTGAGGAGGAGGCTGGACTGTGTCAGGAGGCTTGCCCTTGAGCTGTTGCCATTCTCTTCCTGCCTGAGGCTTTCTGCTTCTCTTGAGCTGCATGGCGCTCCTCTCTGCCCGTCCTACACTGACTCAGGGACTGTGTCCCTTCATTGTGTCTTTCCCTGGAGCCTAGTGAGGGTAGAAACCAGTCAATCTCTGATAAAGACCCAGGGAAGGTCCTTACCAGCAGTGCTGTGTGTCTCTTTGCAGGTGGAGCACGACTTCATCCTGCAGGCCGAGCGGGAAACGTTTATTGAGCAGATGAAGGATGTCATGGACAAGGCAGAGGACATGCTCAGCGAGGATACAGATGCTGACCGCGGCTCTGACCCAGGGGCCAGTCCTCCACACCTCGGCACCTGTGGCCTAGGCGCTGGGGAGGTGAGAGTGGGATGTCTGTGTGAAAAGTGGTGAGAGTGGTGGCCAGGCAGGTGGGCACTGCAGCTTGATGGGCTGACTTCTGGTCCCTTTGCCTCACTCAGGAAAGCCGGCAATCCCAAGCCAATGCCCCTGTGTATCAGCAGAATGGTGAGTCTGCCCCTGAGGCTCTGCTTGGCAGAGCAGACAGGTGTTTGGAAAGAACCGTTTCCCTAACTTTCCTCCTTGCTATTTCTCAGCAGGCATTTAAAAAGCTCCACTGAGCACATTGCCAGGGGCCCAGCCATTGTACTGGGGAGGATTGCAGGAGGTGTGGTGACCAGGGCTTCCCATTTGGGGATGGCCACCCCATCTGAGGAGCCCTCACCTGCTGACCAGCATCTGTGCCTTCATGAATGATGCTGGGGGCACTCCTGAGAGTCTCAGGCTGCCCACCTGGCCCTACACTCTAGTGGGAGAGAAAAGCAAATTGAAGCCTCTCACCAAGGGGCGTGGGGCTGCCCATTTCAGGGAGGGAAGCTTCTTAGGATTATAACTAGGAACTAGGTTCCCCACTCACACCCTTCCTGGTGAAAATCTGAAACAACTGAGTCCCCAGAGCCCTCTGTGACACTTGGCCTAGGGAGGAACGCTCACTCTGCATACTGTTTCTGTTCTGCCCTGCAGTCCTGCACACGGGGAAGAGATGGTTTATCATCTGTCCAGTGGCCGAGCACCCGGCACCTGAGGCCCCTGAATCTTCACCCCCACTTCCGCTAAGCTCCCTGCAGCCAGAACCCAACCAAGGTATGAACAGCCAGGGCACTAGGTAACTCACAAGCTCCTTCTGCGTATCACTTGGCTGGTGTGCTGTCACCAAAACTTGGAGCAGCCTACAAGGCCATATCCCTATCTTGCACTCCACCAAGTTATCCAAGTCAAGGCAGCATTCAGATTTGAGCCGGCCCTGTTACCTCCACCATGCAGGTAATACTCATGGCTGCACAGGTGTGTGCCAAAGAGCTCTGTTGCCCTTTCTTACCCCATTATTTGGTGACTCCTCATCCCTCCTCTCTTTGGAGTACACCTGCAGCACATGTACCCCTGCTTGCTCAGCTTCTCTTGGAGGGTAGGGTGGGGAAGGCCTTGTCAGCACTGAGACTGATCTCAAATTGTCCAGACAGACAGTGATCACTGTGCGTTGATCCATACCCTTACCTGCTCACGTAGATGCCAGCAAGCTTGCACTTCAGGTTATCAGTTAAATCCTGATTTTATGGTCTGTTGGAAGGCTGAAAATAGTCACATGAACAAATTTAAGGTTTAATTCTCTGTCATTTGGCAGGAAAATTTACTAATGGTGTAACTTGGCCTAACATTATGGTACATTCATGAAAAATATCTGTATGTCAGTTTTAATTTTGTATCATGTGCTTCTAGTGATATTTATTATCTTTTAGAGATTTGTTCCCACAGGGAAAAGGTCAGGCTAATAATAAAATCCCAACAAAGCTGTAAACTGAGACAAGATGATCTCTGGCGAAGAGCCTGGGCTTAACCTGGACTGAGTAATCAGGAAGAAGCAGCATTACACATGAGATTCCATTTTACAATAAGAACATGTTCATGTATTACTTGTGGACTTTAATATACACACACCTGGTTACAAGAAAACATCTTATAACGTAAAGCTAACTTATAAAGTAAAGCTAACTTTTAGTACGATTAGGGCTTCATCTGTGCAGTGATTTCAGAAAACCATTTAGACTCAAGGTTCTTTTTCTATAAAAAAGGGAAGAATAGGTGACAGATCTGTCAGTTTGGGTTAACAGTCTACTGAAGATGACTAAAAATGTTGGACAAATTATAAAAATCATCCGCATGAAGGCATTTGAAGTCTGAGCATAGTGGAGAGTTATCTGGCCATGGTTCAGGGGAGGATGGAGGCAAGGGATATGAGCCAGGTTGGGCTTTTTTCCCGCTGGGCACTTCTCCCATTTCTGCAAGAGTAGCTGAAGGGCTTTGATGCTTCAGCGGCTTCACTAGGCTATAGAACATGGACTTAAAGTCCAGGGCCCCAAGGCTAGTCCTGCTGAGGCATTGTAATGAAGGAAGAAGGATCAAACAGGAGACTGGCCTTCGGAGAAGGGAACCAAATCAGAGCTTCTCATTATGGTGACCTTGGAGTGCTATGTGCTCAAGCAGGTGCATGAGAATTCTTGCTACAGGATGGAATGTCATTCTAGTCCTCATGTGATCTGTATAAACAATATCTGATATAGGCAAAAAGTTGGGTCTGGGTAAGATGAAGTAGTACACACACCAGTCTTTCTCCCAACTGAAGTTTACTCTAAGTCTTGGGCAGTTGTATGACACAGCTATCTCAAAACTTGGGAAAATATAAGCAGTGGGAAGACCAGGGAAGCACACCAGAATTCAAAGTACTACTGAGCCAGCAGTGAGTTTAGCATATTTTCCTCTGGTATCCCCTGGTCTCAGTGTGGTCAGAGGACCAGAAATGAGTACTGTGATGCATACAGCCAAGGAGAGCTCCAGGAGACGCTCTGAAGTTCCAGCTCCCAGAGCAGGAAAGGTAACTCCTGAAGCTCCCAGAAAGGGGGTCCTCATTTTTTTTCTTTTCTCCTTTCTCTTGCACCAGCCCCTAGCCAATTCCATAGGTCAGCAGGAGGTGACAACAGCTAGCAGTAGCCAAAACTGTAAGCAAAGAGAACCTGCTTCTATGTTGAGGGGAGTCAGAGCTCCAGAGGACAGAACCAAAACCCATTGCTTTTTTTCCTCTCTCTGTCTTCTTGCCACCTAGTCCAACCTGGCACAGTCGTTAAATGGGGTGGTTTCTGGCTAGAAGTTCAGAAAGGAGACTCTCAGGAAACCAGGAAGCCCCAGGGAGAGCATAGAAAAGGAGGAGCTTGGGAAAGCAAGCCCATACAGTTGTTTGTGAACTTGTGGGCTCACCCTCAAACTGTGTGTGCATGAATCTGATCCTCATTAGCATGTGAAAGACTTTGAGAACTGACTGAATAGACAGATCCAACCCCACTGAGATTCCAGATTGGCCCCTAAGTGACACACACCTGTTTCAGATCAGATTAATACTGCAAATGCATTGAAAAACTGAACTGACATATGACCACAGCCCGTAGAAGGTAGTTTGCAACTTGTAGTCTGAACCTAACCAGATCAGTTGCCTGCTAACCCAAAAATACCAACATTTACCATAGGATTTAATTAAGACCCAGGATTTCACGATATCATTTAAAATGTTGAGAATAGAATCCATAATTTGGCAAAAGAAAAATTTTACAATTGCTGGCTTGCATGGAAAAAGACAGCCAATAATGCCAATGACAAGATGATTTAGATCTTGGGGGTTGATCTGACAAAAACCTTGAAGCAGCTGTTATAAATATGCCTGAACAAGCAATCACAAACATTTTTGAAACAAGTGTTAAAGTAGAAAGTATCTGCAAAGAAACAAAAGGTACAAAAAAATGGAGATTTTAACACTGAAAATTAAAATGCCTGAAATTATCCAACTGGAAAATAGGGGGAAAAGATAGAAAAAAATTAACAGAGTGTTAAGGAACAATAGCAAAAAATCTAAGATTTGCCTCATTAGAATTCCAAAAGGAAAAGAGAAAGCATGCATATCAAAGAAGTAATGCTAAAAACTTAGCAAATTTGGTGAAAGACATAAACCTACAGATTCAAGAAGCTAAGAAAACCCAAATAGGTTAAACCCAAAGAAATTCATATCTAGGACATGTCATAATCAATCTGCTGAAAACTGAAGACAAAAAATTGTGAAAGCATCCAGAAAAAATGATGCCTTACTTAGAGGGGAACAATAATTTCAAATGCTGTAGATTTCTCATCAGAAAGCATGGTGTCTAGAAGGAAGCAACACAACATTTTTAAAAGTGTTGAAAGAACTATTAAACCAGAGTTCTGTTTTTAGGCTATATGTCCTTTAGCAACAAAACTGAAATAAAGCCATTCTTCATTAAGGAAAACAAAGAGAATTCATAGGCTGTACACTTGCTCTAAAAGAATTGCTGAAGATCTTCAGACAGAAAGGAAGTGATACCAGAAGGTAACTTGGAACATCAGGGCTGAAGGAAGAGGAACAGAAATGCTAAATATCTGAGTGAATAAGGCTGGGCAAGGTGGCTCATGCCTGTAATCCTAGCACTCTGGGAAACTGAAGTGGGTGGATTGCTTGAGCTCAGGAGTTCAAGACCAGCCTAAGCAAGAGTGAGACCGTCTCTACTAAAAATAGGAAGAAATGGAGGCAAGAGGATCGCTTGAGCTCCAGAGTTTGAGGTTGCTTGAGCTATAATGCCACAATACTTTAGTCAGGGTGCCAGAGCGAGACACTCTCAAAGAAAAAAAAATTAATAAAATAAAATAAATATACATGTGAGTGAATGTAATAGACTATTCTTCTCTTGAGTTCTTTAAAACATGTCTGACATTTGAAATTTAAAAATAATCACATCATCTGATGGGATTTTCAATGTATAAAGATTTAATATATAACACAGTTATGATATGGGGGGCAAAGGAACCTATATGTTTATAATGTTTTACATTCCAAGTGATAAATTGCTGAATCTGAGTAGACTGAAAAGTTAAGTGTGTGTTTTGGAATTCACAGAATAAGCAACCACTGAAGTAATCATATAATGAAATATGATCAAAATCATAACATAAATGAAGATGCACTGAAAAGAAATTCAAATAAACCAAGAGAAGGCTAGAAGAGAGAAACAAAAGTTTTAAAAGACAACTAAAAAAACTGAAGGGGTATAAAAGACATTTTTAAAAGTGTTAAAAGAACAACAAATTAGCAAATTAAACAAACAATAGCAAATTAAAACAAACAGTAAAATGGTAGACATTGAGCTAAATATACCAATAATCAAATTAAATGTAAACAGTCTTAACACATCATTTAAGAGACACAGATTAGGGGAATGGACAACAACAACAACCTCAGAATATGCTGTCTACTAGACACTTTATAATGATACTTGAAAGTTAAAAGACAAAGTATAATAAAAGTTAGAACATGCAAACACAAATCAAAAGAATACTGGTATGGCAATCCTAATTTCAGACAAAACAGACTTCAGAGCAAATAAAATTACCAGAATTAAAAAGAGACATTACATATATTTATAAAAGGGTTAATTTTTTAAGTAGATATAACAGCTTTAAATGTGTATGAATCCAACAACAGAGCTTCAACTAACAGAACTGAAAGCAGAAATAAATGAATCCACAACTATGGTAATAGATAAAACTAGTAGACAGAAAATCAGCAAGGATATAAAAGATCCAAATAACAGTATAAACCATCTTGATCTAATGGAGATTTTTGTTTGTTTGTTTCAACATTACTTGAATTCTTTTATTTATTGAAAAAAATTTATCCTCTTATTCAAGGACTAGAGCTGAAATGACATGTAAAATGATACAGCCTAGGGTACCTTTTACAAGGCTAAATGCTCTTCTAGGACCAGATTCAATTAATTACATTGTTTTTTTTTTTAATTGAAACAAATAACAAATTTTATTACATGAGTTAATTTTTATGTCCAAGTGCAAGAATAATGAAATATATTTTCCATGTAAAATATTATGTACATTAAATAACATACAGTGATAACAAGGCAGTATAGGTTTCCTGGGAAGCAGACTCTGTGATAGAAATATACATGCAGGAAGTGTATTTATTGGGCAGTGCTGTCTAGATGAGGACCAGTGAGAGTGGAAGAATGAGGCAGGATAGACAGAGCAAGAATTTAAACTCTGTCGAAGTCCCAACCTAATGGAGATTTATAAAACACTTAACACAATACACGTTTTTAAGTACTTACAGAACAAATTGCCACATCTTGAGTTATAAAAGAACACTTAACAAATTTAAAAGAATTACCATTATGCCAAATATGTTCTCTAATGTAATTAAAAATTAACACTTCTAAACAATCTATAGGTGAAATAAAAAGTGAAGGAAAACTAGAAAACATTTTCAAATGAACAAGAATGAAAATACAATGCATTAAAATTTGTGATATGGCTTGGTGCCTGTGGCTCTAGTGGCTAAGGCGCCAGCCACATACACCTAAGGTGACAGGTTCGAATCCAGCCCGGGCCATCAAATAAAAATGACAGCTGCAACCAAAAAATAGCCAGATGTTGTGGCAGGCGCCTATGGTCCCAGCTACTTGGGAGGCTGAGGCAGGAGACTCGCTTAAGCCCAGGAGTTGGAGGTTGCTATGAGCTACGTCACTCTATCCAGGGGGACAGATTGAGGCTCTGTCTCAAAAAAAAAAAAATTTCGGCTCAGCGCCTATAGCTCAACCGGCTAAGGCGCCAGCCACGTACACCTAAGGTGGTAGGTTCGAATCCCCAGCCCGGACCTGCCAAACAACAATGACGGCTGCAACCAAAAAATAGCCAAGCGTTGTGGCGGGTGCCTGTGGTCCCAGCTACTTGGGTGGTGGAGGCAGGAGACTCGCTTGAGCCCAGGAGTTGGAGGTTGCTATGAGCTGTAATGCCACGGCACTCTGCCCAGGGGGACAGCTTGAGGCTCTGTCTCAAAAAAAAAAAAAAAAAAAAAAATTTGTGGTATGTAACTTAAAATGGTGTACTTAGAAATGTATGGCCCTAAATGTTTAGAGGAAAAAAGAGATGTACAGTCATTAACACAGCTTTCCACCTTAAGAAACAAGAAAAAATACAGCAAAATAAATTGAAAGCAATCCGAGTAAAGAAAATAAAGAGGAGAAATCAATGAAATTTAATACAAAAATAATAGACAAAACCAATGAAACCAAAAACTATGTTTGTGGAAAAAATCAAAATGATAAACTTCTAGGAATACTGACAAAAACACATACAATGACAGTATCAGGAGTAGAACAGTTACACATATATCACTGTAGATAAAGGATAAAAGGTTAATACTGGAATGCTACGAACAAGACTGAAGACTGAATTAGACAACTTAGGTGAAAGGGACTAATTCCTCAAAAGCTACAAACTTCTAAAATTCATCCAAGATGGAATAGATAACCTGAATAAGCCTATACCTATTTAAAAGAATGAACTTGTAAAAATCACCCCCCCAAAAAGAATTTCTCAGGTCAAGACAGTTTCACTGGTAAACACTACCAAACATTTAAAAAAGATGTAACACCAGTTCTACACAATCTCTTCTAAAAAATAGAAGAAGAAAGAACACTTCCCAAATTATTTTATGAGGCCAGCATTAATTTTATGCTGATACCAAAGACAGTACCAAAAGAGAGAATTGTAGACTAATGTCTCTTATGAACATAGAGGGAAAATATTCTTAATAAAATATTAGCACATCAATTCCAGAAATACATGAAAAGAACACTGTAAGAAAAGGTCTATTCTTGGGAGGTCAGTATTTAAGAGTCAGTTAATCCACCATATTAATAGTCCAACAAAGGAAAAAACACATGATCTTATCCGTTGATGTAGCAAAAGCATTTGACCAAATACAACAACCATTCGTGATAAAACAATTCTCAGCAAACTAGCTGGACCCAGTGGTGCACATCTGTAGTTTTCTGGCTATGTGGGAGGCTGGGAGGCTGAGACAAGAAGATTGCTTGAGGCCAGGAGTTCAAGGCTGCAGTATACTACAATTTTACCTATGGGTAGCCACTGTACCCCTCCAGCCTGTGCAATATAGTAAGACCTTTTCTCTAAAAAAAGAAAAATTACTGCCATACTAGCAAAAGAAGGGAACTTTTTCAGTCTGATAAAAATTATCAAAAACAAACCTGTAGCTAACTTATCATATTTTGTGAAGAAAGACCAATGTGTTCTCCCTAAGATTGAAAACAAGGGAAGAATATCCATTTTCACCATTTTTATTCAACATTGTACTGGAGTCTTAGCCAGGCTTTAAGAGAGGCAAGAAACAGAAATAAAAGACACATTGATTAGAAAGAAAGAAATAAAACTATCTCTATTTGCACATAATATGATTTTATATGTAGACTATCACATGGGACTTAGAACTAATAAGTGAGTTCAGCAAGAGCGCAGGATATATGGTCATCATACAAAAGTAACTATATTTCTGTATGCTGGAAATGAACAATTTGAATACCACAAATTTGAAAGCAATACCATTTATAGTTGTTCTAGGGAAAAATATATACATATCACATACATAGACAAATTTAACAAAACTATATAGAATTTCTATGCTAAAAACCACAAAGTACTGATGAAATGAATCAAAGATAACCTAAATAAATAAGTAAACATACTATATTTGTGAATTGGAGGACTCAACATAGCAAAAATGTCAGTTCTCCCCAAATTAGTCTATAGATTTAATGTTATACCAATAAAAATTAAAGCAAGATGTTTTTGTAGATAGAAACAAGCTGATTCTAAAATTCATGTGAAGGTATGAAGAAAATAGAAATAGCTTATGGGGGGGCATCTGTGGCTCAAAGGAGTAGGATGCTGGCCTCATAGACCGGAGGTGGTGGGTTCAAACCTTACCCTGGCCAAAAACTGCAAAAAAAAAAAAAAGAAATAGCTTATGTAACTCAAGTATGGTGGTGAATGGTGGCTCATGCCTATAATCTTCATACTTTGGAAGGCTAAAGTACAAGGATTGAGCTTAGGAGTTTGAAATCAGACTGGGCAATGTAATGAGACCCCATTTCTATAATAATATGATAATAATAAATCAAAATTGAAAAATTAGCTGGGCGCTGTGGTATGTACCTGTAGTACCAGCTACTCAGGTGGCTCAGGCAAGAGAATTGCATGAGCCCACAAGTTGTAGGTTGTAATGAGTTTTGATTGTGCCACTGTACTCCAGTCTGGGTGAGCTGGGTGAGAGAGTGAGACTGTGTCTCTAGAACAGTGGTTCTCAACCTTCCTAATGCGTGCTGTATTTTCATTGTTACAAAGGGTTGTGACCCACAGGTTGAGAACTGCTGCTCTAGAAAAAGATGAAGGGAGGGAGGAAGGGAAAGAAAGAAAGAAGGGGGGCGGTGCCTGTGGCTCAAAGGAGTAGGGTGCTGGCCCCCTTACCGGAGGTGGAGGGTTCAAACCCAGCCCCAGGCAAAAAATGCAAAAAATAGATATGAAAAAGGAGAATCAAAGGGATCACATTACTTAATAAAGTTACATTGATCCAGACAATATAGTATTGGCAAAGGGATTAGCATATAGATACATGGAATAGAATGGAGAATCCAGGAAGAGACTCACAGAAATATAACCATTTGATTTTATTTTTTGACAAAAATGCAAAAACAATTCAATGAAGAAAGGATAATCTTTTTAGTAAATGGTGTTGGAACAGTTGATCATCTTTATGCAATAAATGGATCTTTACCCTAAGCCTCACATCTTATATAAAAATTAATTCAAAATGGATCAAATGTAAAACACAAAACTATATATAACTTGTAGACAAAAACAATGGAGAAAATCTCTTAGACATGTGAGTTCTTAGACATGACACCAAAAATATGATTCATAAAAGAAAAAAATGTATACTTCTTGTACTTACATAAAATACTAGAAAATGTAAACTCATCATTGAAAATGGATCAGTATGGCGGCACCTGTGGCTCAGTAAGTAGGGCGCTGGCCCCAAATACCGAGGGTGGCAGGTTCAAACCCATTCCCGGCCAAACTGCAACAACAACAAAAAATAGTCAGGCGTTGTGTTGGGTGCCTGTAGTCCCAGCTACTCGGGAGGCTGAGGCAAGAAAATTGCCTAAGCCCAAGAGCTGGAGGTTGTTGTGAGCTGTGACGCCATAGCACTCTACCGAGGGTGACAAAATGAGACTGTCTCTAAAAAAAAGAAAAAGAAAATGGATCACTAGTTATCTGGGAACAAGAGTGTGGCAGGAGAGGAAGGGAAAGAGAGAGCCAAGGTTCAAGAGGAAGCATCCAGGAGAAGCTGGCTGTGTTCATTATACATTACACATCTGCAGCAAAATTTATGAAACTATACTTGAAATAGGTGCAATTTACTGCAACAATTACACCTTGATAAAGCTATTACAAACTGAACTGTGACAAAAGAAAGGAGACCCTCAGAGGTTCCAGGTGGGTAGGGTTATCAGACAGGTAACTATGGATGTTTCCTGTGCTGAGAGAAATGAGTAGATTGAATATTTTCCTAAAGCATTAGAAACTATGCTCCCCCCCACCACCAAAAAGAGCTAAAAGGAAGTTGTAGAACTGAAAAACAGTAGTTAAATTTAACAGATGATTTGTACACTACTGGAAAGAGAAATAGCAAACTAAAAGGGAGCTCAAAAGAAACTATTTGAAGTAAAATAAGGATAATAAATATGATAGAAAGAAAAGAGGAGCTAAGATCTATAGGGGTTACAGTGAGGTAGTGAAACACATAATATCGCTGGAGTCCCAGAAAGCAAGAGAGTGAGGCAAAAGCATGTTGAAGAGGTAATGCAGAGAACTAAAAGGCATTCGAGAGCTTCCAAGCTCTGAAAGTTTAAAAAAACCAAAATCTACACTTAGTTATATTGTAGTTAAAGTACTAAAACTAAAGGCACAAAGAAAAATTTAAAGGATGCTAGAGACAACAGGTCCTTTAGAGGAGCTCTGTTAAAGGTTTGGAAGCTTCTGGCTCGGCACAGACAGTGTATGCCAAAGGACAAGCAATACTACTGTCCTCAAAACGCTAAGGAAAATCAGCACCAGCCTTAAATCCCAGTGACAGAATCCTACTAGAATGAAGATGAAATAAAGGCAAAAGGATTGGTCACCTGCACATCTCAACTGAAGAAATAATTAAAGTGAATATTTTTACACAGAAGAACAATGACCCCAGTGGAAGGTCAGAATGCAGATGGCAATAAAAACTAATGGATTTATAAATATATGGGTAGATCTAAATGAACACTGACTATGTGAAAAGATAATACCATTTGAGGTTTAAAATATATTTGACACGTCCAAGTACATTAAGATAGGGAAATTTCCTGAGAGGAGAGAAATGCATCTAAAGGTCTGTGTGGTTCCTGTGTTGTCTGAGCAGATAGTCAAATCAACAATGCATATTGTAGTTTCTAGAATAACCCTATGAGAATCATAAAATAGTAGGTAACTTCCACATATGGTAGAGGGGCCGGGTGGGGAAGGAATTACGAAAAGTAGATCAAGGCAAGGAAGGAGAAGAAAAGCAATATTGAACATGGAGAATACATAGCAGTCCTTAATAAGATGATAGTTTTAACCAAAATAGATCAGTAATTAAATGCAAATGAACTAAATCTCAAAGATTGTCAAAAGTGAAAAGAAAACCCAACAGAACAAACGAGTAACAAACTAAGATATAAGAATACAAAAGGTTAGAAGTAAAAAATGGAGAAAGAGCACACCAATAAATACTAACCTAAAGAAAACTAGCATAGGTATTTTTATATCAGACAAAGTAGACTTTAAGGCAAAAACATAAAGATGAAAGATTCAGCTCACTAAGACGATATAATTTCATGTCTGCATGTGTTTAATAATAGAGCCTCAAAATACATAAAACAAAAATTAACAGAACTAAAATAAGAAATAGAGAAATTTACAGTCATTGTGAGAGATTTTAACTTTTGGAATAGGAAGACAGAACAATAGAGACTCAACCACAGTATTAGCTTCATATGGTATATGTAGAACACTCTACTCAAAAGCTGAAGCATATACAGCTTTATCAAGCGCACATAGAGTATTTAAAAATTTAACTGTATGCAGACCCCAAACAAATCTGAACAAGTTTCAAAGGATCAAAATCATTCAATACATGTTCTCTGATTAAAGTTGGGAAGTAAGCCAGGACTCAGTAACAAGAAGATACCTAGAAAATTGTCACATTTGACAGTTAAACAATGCATTTATAAATATCTCATGAAGCAAAGAAGAAATCATAATGGAAATTAATAAAGCATTCTGAATGATAATATGAAAACCATACTAATAAAAATATATCACAACTTATGAGATGCAGTTAACACCATATTTAGCAGATACTTTGTAGTCTTTAAACGCATAGATTAGGAGAAAAGCCTAATAATCATCAAAGTATCCACTGTAAAAAGTTAGAAAAAAAAGAGAAAAGTGGAATGTAAATAAGGGAGGATATAAAATAAAATAGATGAGAACATAAATTAATGGAATATTAAACAAATATACAATAGAGTATCAACAGAGCTTAACTGTGGTTCTTTGAAAAGACTAATAACATTGATGAACCCCTGGTGAGACGGACTAAAGAAGAGAAAGAGAAACATAAATAATTGATATCAGTAATGAAAAAAGGACATTGCTACAACCTTACAAGTGTTAAAACAAACATAAGAATTTGAATATTTATATGGCTAATGTCCTAGAGAAAGAAAACTTACCAAACTTAAGAAGAAATTAAAAATCTGAAAAGTGCTATAAACATTACTAAGTTGAATCGGTAACTGGAAACTTCTCACACTTCACTTACCCTTTGTGGTGGCAGATCACTAGACCAGCTCAGTGTATAGTCTTTCAGGATCAAGTGCAGGCAGGAAACAAAGAGACTATTTTCAAAAGGTTTCAGCCGTCTGACTCTCATTATGCAGAATGAGGACACATGTCTATCTCTGAAGCAGTCCTGTAGCCAGTGGCTGGAGTGCATACCAACCTGTGCCCAAATTACAGATACAGTCCTAAAGTAGAGGACAGTTGTCACCTAGAGGAAATTCAAAGTGCTGCTCCCCAGCAGAGGGTGCAAGATGGACTCACCTAAATGTTGAGAAAAGAGAGATAATAATTGTTCAGAAAGGGGAAAAACAAAATTGTTGAGAGTAAGTAGTAGAGAACTGCCCAAATTTAGAAAAACAGAGGATAACAGACATCTGAGAAGATGGTGGAGAAGAAATCAAACATGTTAAGTTTGGTTCCATTTGCCTCCCTCACACACACAGATGTGTTTAAGGGGAAGAATAAAAAACCCCACAAAGAAAACTTCAGCCTGATGCTTTACCACAGATGTCTAAGGAAGAAATGATCTAACCCAACTCTTCTAGAAAACAAAGAAGCTTGTTTTATGAAACTAGCATAACTTTGACACCAAAACCTGACTGAGAACACTATAAGATACGGTCAGTTCCTCCCGTCAACATGTGCAAAAGTTCTAAACAAAAATAATAGCAGATTGAATCCAGTGACATATGAAAAGGATATGACAAGTGACTAAGTTGCATTGATTTTGGAACTCAAGGTTGGCTTAATTTGAATAAATAATGTGATTTGCCACATTCATAGATAGAAGAAGCTTATGATCATCTCAATAGATGGAGAATTGTAGTTTTTAAAACCAACAGCAATTTTTTTAATGGTGAAATGTTGAATGCTTTCTCTTTGAGATAGGATGCCCATTATTACCCAGTATTCTAGGTTGTTCAGTGTAGGGAGGGAGGGACAGAGGAAGAAAGGAAAGACAAAGAAAGAAAGGAAAGCAATAGAATTGAAGATTCTCAAGCTCTGCCTCATACAGTTAAGTCTGGATTTCTGGGGAAAGGACCCGGCATAATCCTGCTTTGAGCTTTCTAGCAATTCCAGTCTGCAGCCAAATTCAGGAGCCAGTGCTCTGACCACTTTTTGTAAATATACAGGTACAAGAAGTATCATGGTGGTGGCATAATAGCTTTATTTTATATTTGAAGAAAATGCCATTCATCTTGAAACAAGATTTTCTTTCCAAAGCAAATGTTTGCTTCTTTGAGTTGGAACCAATTTGAAGTAGGCATTCTGCTGTTACCTATTCTGATAGTAACCACTCTGTAAATGGAAGTAAATACTGTGTGCCCTGTAACAGACACTCAGAGTTGAATGACTGTTCTTGATCTCTCAATGTAATTCCATATTAGTGTTATGTGAAAGGTCATGTTCATTTTTAACATGTGGAATATTTTCCCAAAAGAAATGTTATTCTGCCATAGAGAAGGAAACCCTGTCATTTAGGACAACATGGATGAACCTGGAGCACATTATGCTGAATGAGATAAGCGAAACATAGAAATACAAATTCTTACATGTGGAAGAAGATTCTTCTTATATGTAGAAACTAAAACAGTCAAACTTATGGAAGCAGAGAGTGGAATGGAAGTTGCCAGTGGCTGGGGAGAGGTGGAGATGGGGAGTTGTCAGTCAGTGGGCACACGGTTTCTGTTATGTGAGCTGAGGATCTGCCATATAACATGGTTCCTATATAGTTAACAATACAGTTTTCTGGGTTTAAAATTAAGAGAGAGAGGGTAGGCTCGGCGCCTATAGCTCAACCGGCTAAGGCGCCAGCCACGTACACCTAAGGTGGCAGGTTCGAATCCCCAGCCTGGACCTGCCAAACAACAATGACGGCTGCAACCAAAAAATAGCCGGGCGTTGTGGCGGGTGCCTGTGGTCCCAGCTACTTGGGAGGCAGAGGCAGGAGACTCGCTTGAGCCCAGGAGTTGGAGGTTGCTGTGAGCTGTAATGCCATAGCACTCTGCCCAGGGGGACAGCTTGAGGCTCTGTCTCAAAAAAAAAAAAAAAAGAGAGAGAGGGTATTTGACAGGATATCACCTAATGTACATAGTGCAAGGGTACATTTCAAAACAAGTAAGAGTAAATTATAAATGTCATACCACAAAAATAAGTGAGGTGATGATTATGTTAATTAGTTTAAGTATTCCACATTGTATATTAAATCAGCACATTGTACCCCATAAATGTATACAGTTATGATTTAATAAAAATTAAGTTTAGGGCAGGGCCTGTGGCTCAAAGGAGTAGGGCGCCAGCCCCATATGCCAGAGGTGGTAGGGAGGTGCTGCTTATTCAGCCAGAGGGCATACTGTTGGCACAAGTCCCTGAAGGTAAGAAGTCAGTGGCTCAGAGATCTGTGGAAGCATCAGGCAGTGCCCAGCCTGAGCTGGGGGCGGACAATGATCTGGAGTGTCTGGGAAACAAGAGAAGACCAGCATGCTGAGGCCATGGCCAGGACGTGCAAGGGAAGAGCCAGGTAAATAGGACCTTTGTATGCTGGCACAAAGATGTTTTCCCCATTTCTTCTAGATCCAGCACCCTATAAAGACCAGCTGCCCTTGAAAGAGCAACCTGGCCCTCCAGCTGGTCAGCAGTTCCTGAGCCAGACGGGTCCCAGTAACCCTCCCAGTGGGACACCTGCCCCTTTGGTACCATCTTCCCCTCCTGTGACTACTCTACCCCAAGATGCATCTGCACCAGCCACCAGCAGCAGGCCAGAGCCAGCATCAGGGACTGCCATCCAGGCAGGGGTTCCACGGACCCATCAGGGGCTGACCAGTGAGCTCAAGACCCCCCAGTCAGTAGCAGAGACTCATGATGCCCAGCTTACTGCACAGCCCCTTGCGGTGGGCCCAGGACCTCGCGCCCCACCTCTGGAGCCTTCTTGCTGTGCCATGGGTCTGGGGGAGTCCACCTCCGTCAGGGAGGCCAGTGCCCCAGGGGAGCCCTTGCTGGCTCCTGCCCCTGAGCCCAGTCCTCCTGGGGGGGTCCCCCTCCCTGCTGCAGTGGGGGCTGTCAGCCTGGCTGCCTCCCAGCTCCCAAGCCCACCCTTGGGGCCTGCTGCCCCCGCACAGCCACCTTCAGCCCTGGAGTCTGATGGAGAGGGGCCACCCCCCAGGGTGGGCTTTGTGGACAGCACCATCAAGAGCCTGGATGAGAAGCTGCGGACCCTGCTCTACCAGGAGCACGTGCCCACCTCCTCAGCCTCAGCTGGGACCCCTGTGGAGGTGGGCGACAGAGACTTTACTCTGGAGCCCCTGAGAGGGGACCGACCTCGCTCAGAGGTCTGTGGGGGAGACCTGACCCTGCCCCAGGTGCCTGGTGACATGGACCCAGGGCATGCCCAGCTGCCCCGGCCCTTGGTGAGTCAGGGGCAGAGGCCAGCTCTGGGGGTGGGTGGGCATCCCAGCTATGCAGAGCTGCTCTCACCCATAGCGCATCCTTTTTTCGGTGACCCACCCGCCGGTGCCTGACTCACCCACACATGTCTTGCCATAAGTGACCCCTTTTTACAGTGTTGAGTGCATGGAGGGGCCACCCAGTGGCAACTCCAGAGAAGGAGGGGAAATGGATTTGCAGATTTGGCTGCTGAAGTATTGACAAGTAAGTCTTATAGCTCTTTCCTTTTTGTTTCTTCCTCCAGGTGGAAAAGTCAGAACTGGCCCATACTCGAGGTGGTGTGACGGAGCAGGCCACATCTTCACCAATGACAGGTGACTGAGCCCATCATGGCTGCCCAACCCTGCACTCTCAAGTTGCCACCCATCTCCCTTGCTCCCTTCCGCATCTGAATTTCTGCCCTTTGTCATTTAGGGAATAAATGCATCCCTTAGAGATTTTTATCTTTAAGGGATCCTACAGTATCTAGGATGAAGCTTAATTAAAACTCACTGAGTTCTAGAAAAAAACATTTGCTCATACTCCAAAGAGAGAAAGTCCTTTCTGTGGAAATGGATAAGCCCCACTGGTGGATGGTAGGATGGTGTAGGGACTGTGTCTCTGCCCCCGGCTCTCCCACAGCTCAGTGTCTAAACATGTTCAGGTGAACTTTCCCCAGTTCCTTTGTTTCTTTGGCAGGATTACAAGATACTCACAAAATACCCAGAGTTATTTTGGCTAGAGTGGAGTGGTGGGGCTGGGGAGATGCTTCAGCTCCTGGGAAGCTGCCAAGGCCAGGTCTGTTCCTGAAGACCTGGTGCAGAGATGTCTCCCCATGGCTCCTGGCTTTGTGCATCTCCATGGAAAGTCCTTTGCTTTCATTCTTGTTTCATTACCTGAGTGTTGAGTCTCTTTCCTCAGGAAGGAACTGACTTTCTAAGGAGTGAGGTTCCTTCTCAGTCTGGAACTTCCTGGAGGCTCCAGCTGGGCTTTCTAACAGAAACCTCAGTGTACATCAGCAGCAGGCAGGACCTTGCAGTTCAGGCTACACTTATTTCTATGCTTTAAGAGGGACTGGAACAGCTGGGGTTGGAAGCTATGCACATGAAGAACTGTGGTATTCAGTGTGGGGAAGATGAAGGATGGGCAGAAGTGGTAGTGTCTGCAAAAGGGTAAAACAAGAGGTCATTTCTGAGCAAGAGTGCCTGGCCACATGCTAGGTTGCCCTTGTCATTCCGTTCAACTCTGACCTCATGTTGTGAGATGTATCCCACAGGCCCCTTTTGCTGATGAGGAAACTGAGCTGCAGTAACTTGCAGGTGATGAAACTTGCACTCCAAGTCCAGGCTCTTCCCAGAGTAGAGGACTTGTGGGGGAATCTTTAAGCTTTAAGATTCTAGTTTGGAAAAGGTGAACTTTTCTAGCAGCTAGAGCTTCTTAGAAATAAAGGAAGTGTAGTTGGCTCGGCTCCTGTAGCTCAGTGGCTAGGGTGCCGGCCACATACACTGCAGCTGGTGGATTCGCACCCTGCCCAGGCCTGCCAAACAACAGTGACAACTACAACAAAAAAATAGATGGGCTTTGTGGCAGGCTCTTGTAGTCCCAGCTACTTGGGAGGCTGAGGCAAGAGAATCTTAAGCCCAAGAGTTTGAGGTTGCTGTGAGCTATGATGCCATGGCACTCTACCGCGGGCAACATAGTAAACTCTGTCTCAAAAAAAAAAAAAAAAAAGGTTTAGTTGGTAGTGATCCCCCCATCCCTGAAAGTATGCAAAGAAAGATCAGATGATTCCCCACTGCAGGGATATAAGGAGAGGAGTTAGTCATTGCCCATGGTTAGGGCTGCATGACAGAGACTGGACCAAGTCTCCTCAGGAATATGATTTTAGACTAACATTCCCTTTCAAGTTTCCACATGGGGTATGCAAAGGAGATGTGTGTGTGTGTACGCGTAGAGTGGCCCCCCTTCCTCCCTGGAGGCTCCGTTAGCTCTTGTGGCCTACTTCTGGGGCCCATAGGTATGGCTCATGCCCTGTATACGGAGTTTCTTTTGTCATGCAGGGGTCTCAGCTCTAGTGCAAGCCCCTCACCAACTCGCTCAGTTTCTCTTATTGGCTCTTCATGGCACCCCTGGGATATATAGGCACCCTCTCTGTAGACAGAGAGCACAGAGACAGCTGCAGGTACAGTGCACGTTCCCTATTCTCTGTGTGAGTAGGGCTGGTCCAGACACGTTGCTCTGCTGTGTGAGACCCTTTGAAGTTGGAAGACAGTGGGGCAAGGAGGGGTACTGGCTTTCAGGTGCACAGAGGGCCTGGTTGTGCCTGGGTGCCTGAGGCTGACACCTCTCCCCTAGTCTGGGGCTGATAGGATATCTTCCAGGAAGTGACATGCATCAAATGCCAGCAAGCTAGGACATCCCAGCATATTTTCAATTTCCATAACTGTCATGAACACACACAAGCGGCTCCTCCCAAGTGCCAGCTCCATGGGATTTGGTTTGGGTTGCTTGGTAGGCGCCACCCATCTCTTCCTCCTCCACCAGCCCAGTAACGTTTCCAATGCTCCTACAGCAAAATCATCTCCCAGCAGCATGCTAGGCTTTGACAGAGATGGAGGGCAGGTGGCCTCAGACTCCTCCATGGTGCCCAGTGCCCCCCAGGTAAGGTCAAATTCTCTGACAAACTCCCTGGCTGGATGGTGGGGTTTGCTCTCTATTGGTGTTCTCATGGAATCTCTTCATTTCTGCTTGTTTCCCAAGGATGCGGGTCCTGCACTTACGCAGGCCACGGCTGGAGACAGCACAGTCCCCGGAGAAAGCACCACAGAGCTCCTTCAGAGTGGCATGGGGATGCTCACAGAGGGCGATCAGGCCAGCCACCCCCAGACATATGGCACTCGGGCCTCAGGATCCCCTTGGAAAAGGCCAGGGCAGCAAGACAGCAGCTCGCCAGCCAAGACTGTGGGCCGCTTCTCAGTGGTCAGCACGCAAGATGAGTGGACGCTGGCCTCCCCCCACAGTCTGAGGTACTCCGCCCCACCTGATGTCTACTTGGATGAGGTGCCTTCCAGCCCCGACATGAAGCTGGCAGTGCGGCGGGTGCAGACCGCCTCCTCCATTGAGGTCTGTGTGGGCGAGCCTGTGTCCAGTGACTCTGGGGACGAGTGCCCTCGGGGGCGGCCCCCAGTACAGAAGCAGGTGTCCCTGCCCAGTGGTGGGGGCGTAGCCAGCGACCTGGTGAAGAAGGCAACTGCCTTCCTGCACAGGCCCTCGCAGACTGGCTCTCTGGACTCAGAGACGCCCAGCAGGGCAGGTGTGAAGGTCCCCACCATCAGTGTGACCTCCTTCCACTCCCAGTCATCCTACATCAGCAGCGACAATGACTCGGAGTTCGAGGATGCCGACATAAAGAAGGAGCTGCAGAGTCTTCGGGAGAAGTAGGTCCTAGGGTTGGGGGGGCCTACCTGGTTAGTCAGACTGCCTCAGGGCATCCCCTCTGCCATATGCATGAAGCCTGCAGGACAAGGCTGAAGTCCTGGCAGAGCAGCCACTTGGAGTGGCTAGGCAGGCCCAGGGTGGAGACAAGGCCAACTTAGACCCAATCCATGGCTTTGTGTGGAGCATTCCCCACTCAGGGCATCCTTCAGGCTGGGTGGGCCCCACTCTATCTGCCTGGCTTCTCTGGGGGCCATGCCTCCCTTCCCTTTTCTTCCTGCTGCTGACTCCTTCCTCCTACTGCCCTCAGGGGCACATCTCAGGGCTTCAGTGAGTCATGTGCTTCCTCTCTCTCTCTATCACTCTCTCCTCTCTACCTCTCTCTCTCTCCTCTCTACCTCTCTCTCTCTCCTCTATACCTCTCTCTCTCTCCTCTATTTCTGTCTTCTCATTTCTTTTTCTTTTCTTTCCCACTCTCGGTCTCTCCCTTTTTCTCCATCTCCCTCTCTCTCTCCTCCCCTCTCCTCCTGTTTCTCTCTCCCCCCCCCCTTTTTTATTCTTTTCTTTCCCTTCTTCTTTCTCACTCCACTCTGCCTTTTTCTCTTAACAGTGAATATTTGTTTTGTCACTACTGTGGTCAGGGGTTTACTGCAAGGTACCTGCTACCCTGAGATGTCCTTCAGGGTGGAAGGTAGAGCCCAGCAGTGTAGTTATTAAGGTATGGCTGACACAGGATTCACCAGCAACTGAAAAGCAGATAGAGAGCTGAGTGCTGCTTGAAATTGCAGGCCTACGTAGGAGCAGCTTTGCACACCTCCTTTCTCTCCTGTGGTCCTCTCTGTGTGCCTGTGCCCTGCAGAGGAAATTATCTTCCCAGGCTGGGTGGGCATCAGAGCTGCCCATTGAGGAGCTACTGAGGGTCCCTGGTCTGTAAGAGCTGGGAAGTATTGACCTAGAGCCAGCCAGGAGAGGCAGGAAAGCAGGGCTGGGTGGACCTGCTGAGGCACCAAGGAAGGTGGCCCCTGTTGCCTCATGGCCCAGCAGAGCCTTCGTGGTGGTGAGGGATGGGTCCCAAGGTGGGCACAATCTGGAACCTCTCAGGACAGAAGGGCAGGGGATGCTGGGCGCAGCCTCTCAGTGGGAATGTCCCCCTGGGGAGCCAGTGGTCAGTAGGCACAAAGGGGAGCTGAGATGTGGCCAGGCCACAGCCTGCTGCCAATCACTGAGGGGAGCCTTGCCGAAGTGTCAAGAGAGTCTGCATGTGAGAACACTGGGGAGAGAAGGTGCTGTGAACAGGTGGATCCTGGAGGTGGGGTAGGGCCTACAGATGGCGGAAGTGGTTGGCAGGAGTGCAGAAAGGGGAAGATATTCAGAAGCACCCCAAAGGACAAAAGAGGTGGTTCAGGCAACCTAGGAGAATAGATACTAAGATTAACAGAGTCCCCAGTGGAAAGGAGTGGACTATTCAGAAGGAAATGAAGAAAATTTTGAACCTCATCTAGGAATTCAGGGGTGTTGGTGGCATTTGATAGGAAGTAGCCAGTGGTTCCTGAACCTTGCTTGCATCAACACTACCTAGACACCTCGTTAGAAAACAGGTGCCTGGGCTCTACTGGGGTTTCCCGTGTGAGCACTGGGGTTGCTTAGGGCTCTAAGAGCGCTGTGCTTGGCCCAGCCTATGCGTTCAGACGGCTGGGGCTCCCTGGGCTCTTCCTGGAGCAGCCAGGTTGGGGAAGCCCAGCATGGGAATCCCATTGCAGTCAGGGCAGCAGGGCGGTGGGTAGGGGGACCTTGGGCCTTTCAGGAGGGAGGGATCAGACCTGGTGGGGGGTGGTGGTGGGAGGGCTCAGGCCTGCAGCGGGGGTGGGATGGGGTGGAGGACTGGGGGGGGCGGGTAGGAGGGGCTCAGGCCTCAGAGAGGCCTGACATCCTTCTGTTTAAGACACTGCCTCTGTCTAGGCATCAGCCCTCCTAGGCATTTAGCACTCTTTCTTGGGACAGTACTCCTTTCAAAAGATAATCTGGTACAGATAATCCTTTGCCGTTTCTCGCTGGTATTTGTATGGAGAAAAGTCATTTGGGGTTTTATTTTTTTTTTATTTTTAGTAGCTAAAGAAAGTAATTTTTTAAAAAACAAATTTGGCAGGAATTGAAGATATAGGAAGTAAAATCAGAATTTGCTTCCTCATTTCCAACTGTGGAAACCACCCTTTTTCTTAGCTGTAAGAGGAGTAGATGGCCCTGCAGTGACAGAGAGGGCTCCATGGGAGGCTGGTATCAGGCCTTATGGAAGCTCAGTGTACCAAGATGTAGGAGGGAGGGTGGCAGCTGGGGACTCTGCCAGCAAGTCCTCAGGGAGGCCCAGCATGAAGCCACAGCTTCCTTAGCTGGCCTAGCACCTGCCATTAGCTGCATCCACTGATCTCCCTTATCTTACCTGCATGACGACAGGTAACCTTCTACACTAGACCCAGCTGGCTTGTATGGAACTGGGAGCCCCTGGCCAGATATAAGTGTCTCCCAGGTGTGCTCGTGAAGGGTTGGACCCTCATCTGAGCTGCCTCTTATACTCTTTGTTGCCTTGAAGAAATGACACACATTATCCTGGTAAACTGAGGCAATCTCTCAGTTCCAGGACCAGCTAATTTTCTCTTCAACTGTGTTAATGTTTAGGAGGGCTTTTATTGCAAGTGTAAATGTGAGTCATCCACATGTCTCTGACCATCGAATCAACCTCAAAACAAATTATGGATATTTGAAAATGTGAAGGTCTTTAGACTTACCCTTTTCTTGTCCTTGGCATGTTAACACCTGAGGCCCCTAATGTGGTACCCTCTTGGTTTAAGTTGCCATTTAAAGCCCTACTGTGGCTCTTGCAAGTGACCGTGGTCAAGGGGCACACCATGGCTGGTGGTGTTGGAAATAATTGAAGAAGCTCACCTGCCCTCTCTCCTCTTTCCCCATCCTCTAGGCACTTGAAGGAGATTTCAGAGCTTCAGAGCCAGCAGAAGCAGGAGATCGAGGCTCTATACCGCCGGCTGGGCAAGCCGCTGCCCCCCAACGTGGGTTTCTTCCACACAGCTCCTCCCTCCGGCCGCCGGAGAAAAACCAGCAAGAGCAAGCTGAAGGCCGGGAAGCTGCTGAACCCCCTGGTGCGGCAGCTCAAGGTCGTGGCCTCCAGCACAGGTCTGCCTCAGGGTGGGGACTGCTCCAGGTGGATGAGAGAGGGGCCCAAGGATCCCCAAGTGAGCCTGGGAGGTTGACTCAGTGCAGATGTGACACTCTCAGACCTGCAAGGCCACTTGGGTTTTCTTCTTTCTTGAGTCTCCTTTCACAGGAATGGGGAAGTTGCTGCAGGCTGATGTGCAGAGAGGCAAGGCCTGTCTGCGTGAGCAGGGCCACCTGGAGCCAGGCTTCAGCCCTGAGCGAGCAGCAGGGTGTGCCAGAGAAGGTCAAAGTGGTACCCCCCACCTGCTCCTCCCTGCAGGGCACTGTCTCAGAGGGATATGACCCCTTTTCTCCAGCACTTACGCGATAAACAGCTGTTCTTTGTGGGTGAGGGGAGAATGGTGACAATCTCTTGGTTTTGTTAAATATGACATCTGGTCACTGCAGTGGCATTGGCCTGACCCCAGGCAGCCAGGAGCCCATACCTATGCCTGTCAGGGCTTCCTGAGGCCTCCTGAGTGGCACTGCCACATACATGCTGCCTGAGAGCCCTGGTGCTCTGAGGTGGACACCCTCTAGCTCAAACCTCCAAGCATGCCATGTCGGAAGCTGCCATGAGCTACCCATAAGCCAACAACTTTTAGGACACACATCCACAAATTGCACAAAATTTGTAAATTCAGTGTCAGTTCCCAAAGCTAAGAGGAAACTAATTCAGGTGAGATGTGCACAGGCCCCTTATGGACCCAGGTGTGCAGCTTTTGTCACCGTGTGTGAACCATACAAGTCCAGCGTGGTGCTGGGGACCAGTGGAGATTGGGCACTTTCTTTGATCTTCCCCAACACTCCCATATGGGAGATCCAGCCACATGCCTGTTGTCTGTAGGAGACTCACCTTCCCCAAGGTCACCCAGCAACCAGCAGGCAGAACAGACTCAGCCCGCGTGGCCCCTGCCCGGCGGCGCCTCATCGTGCCTGTCGCCTCTTCTCCCCCCCGCCCAGGTCACTTGGCTGACTCCAGCAAAGGCCCTCCTGCTAAGGACCCTGCCCAGGCCAGTGCGGGGCCCGCTGCAGCCAGCACCGGCCCAAGCGGGAAGGCCGTGCAGACTCAGCAGCCCTGCTCCGTTCGGGCCTCCCTGTCTTCGGACATCTGCTCCGGCTTAGCCAGTGATGGAGGCGGAGCGCGTGGCCAAGGTGATTCCCAGCTTGCCTGTCTCTAAGCATGTGCTAGCCACATAGGGTCTCAGTGGTGTCCCCAGGAGCACGCTTGTATTGTGTAGAGGGGGCACGAGCTGTGGCAAAGGCTGCCAAGTGGCTTCCTAAAAAAGGAAAAGAAAAAGATGTAGTCTTTGGATGAAAAGAATGGAAGAGTCCCAACCACCACCAAGTCCTGCTGTAAGCAGCTCAGAGGGAGGTGATGCTTTGCTAGAGCGGACCTCAGGGAAGTGGCCAGGACCAGGGAGGGGAGGGGACCTGGCGTCTGGCTGTGTGCTCTGTGGTGCCCGTTCTAGGCACTGGCTGCCTGCCCCCACCCCACTCCCTGCAGTGGAGCCAGATGGTGCTAAACACCAGGTCCTTCCCAAGTCTGGAGGGACAGCTGGGGGACAAGGGCACAGCTTTCAAGCTGGGAGTTGGCCTTTAGGAGGAAATGCTTTCTTGTCATTGCTGTCGTGGATGGCAGCAACTTCTTGATAAGGTGCTCTCTTGTCCTCACCATCTCTGTCCTGAGAAATCATGGTGACCATGAAGGCGCCCTGCCCCGCCCCCCCTCCTCCCGGCCGCTTCTGTTCCGCTCCTACGCTCCACCTTCCCATTACATGGTCAGTGGCTTTGGTGCTCTGGGCTGGGCTAGATGGAGCCGTGGATGTTAAGTGACGAGGCTGGTGTGGCTGTTGATGTGGAGGAGGAATCGCAGCAACCTGTACTTGATGAGTGTCTCTTTGTTTTCTTCCCTTTATATTCATTTGCAGGCTGGACGGTTTACCACCCAACGTCTGAGAGAGTGACCTATAAGTCTAGTAGCAAACCTCGTGCTCGATTCCTCAGTGGACCCGTATCTGTGTCCATCTGTCTGTATTTGTTCTTTTGTATTTTATCACCTCCTGGCCCTTGGTTTCTCCCCGCCCCATGCTCTCCCTGTCTTCATTACCTTTCATACATTTCATAGGATGCCTCCCCCCTGACACCGAAATCACCTATTTAATATCAAAAGTGGAACCCTGTGAGCTGGTCCCTCGGAGCGGCTGTCGCCCCCCTCCTCGTGGCCCCACACCGCGTGTGCATGCTCTTGGCTCATGCCTGGGCACCAACAGCATGTGCAGCGGGGTGCCTGCCTTCCGCCTCAGGCACCTCTGCCCAGATGTACCAGGGAACCTCTGCATTTTTTTTCATCACCTCATTTATTTAATTTTTTTTTAATGTTGGATGTAGTTCTTTTCTGTTGCAAATGTGGCAAATATACATGTCCACTATCCCCAGTTCCAGCGACAACAAAAAGACAACCCCAACCTTCTCCAGATGCATGGTGTGTGTCACACATGTCTGGACTGTGAAGACACGCATGTAGCCAGCCCACATGGTTCTAATGGTCACTGGAGGGTGTGGCTTCTGTACCAGGGCCTAAGCCCAATGCCCAGCACTGCACATACCCCGCCCTCTCCCTGCATGTGGAAATGCTGAGATAACGTCCTCCTGCTCAGGCCCTGAGCCCCCTCCCCACTGCAAGGGGAGATTTGTTCCCCTTTGTCATCTTTCTGCCCTCTCTGACCCCAAAGATGGGACTGACAGCTTCCCCCTACAGCTCCTGTTTGGAGTGTGCCCCCTTCCTGGCTGTCCCTTCCTCCTTGTCCATACAGCTGCAATACTTTAGTTGGTGTATTTTCCTGTGACCTCATGTGACCACAGGGATAAAGTCAGTGACATAGTTCCTTGAATCTCCACTGAACCATAACTCAGTTCCAGTCTTGCCCATATACCCTGGAACAGGCTCTTAGTGCCCAGGATTTCTATTTCCTGGGAAGGCAGACCTGCTTGGGGCCCCCCAAAATTGTGCTGTTTGGTTTTTTAACCCTCAGAATGATTGGCAAATGAATCAAAAGCTGTGGAGCTTTTAGGTTTTTGTCTTTTTGATAGGAAAATTAATATTTTTAAGAATAAAGCTTTTAAACAATTGGATTGGATATGCTGGTTTGGGGCACTTGACTTTTTGCTTGTACAATAAAGATACATTGTGCTTGTTGGGCGCCAGAGGCCACGTCCATGGGAGGCGTCCATTGCCATCAGCCCACCCCCATCAGAGGTCCACGTGGGTCACCATTCTCCAGGCGGGCAGGTTGAGGACACAAGGGCCAAGTAGAAATGCCAGGCACTCCCCTGGGGCTGCTTGGTCATTTACCTGGGTGCTTTGTCCTGCTGCAGTGTTGTCTGGCCGATTGGTTCTGCAGTCTGGTGTCTGGTTAGCTGCTGAGTCGAGTCTGGGGAGGGGTCAGAAGGGCCTCATGTGGCCCTCAAACCTTTTGCAATAACCTTGTCCTCCCCTGCTCGCCTGATGCCTCACTTGCTGTTCCTCTTCTGGTTCATGCCTGTGTGGTTTGTGCTGGGATTGTCTCCAGGGGTGATGGTACCTGGGGATTTCGCGTAGGTGGGTTGGTTTCTAGGTGTGCTGCCAGGCTTTGTTTCCACCTCAGTGCTGTGTTCCATGGTTTTGCTTGTTCTCACAGCTCAGCCCGTCAGGCAAGCCTTAGCTGATTCCTGGTTGTTTCGGGTCATATTGTGTCCCTGTGTGCTCTGAAGTTGCTGGTCAGGGAGAGGCCAGGTGGGCTTCTGCCCTGGGTGCCTTTTAAGGCCTGTCAGATTCAGTTCTGGGCCTCTGAGCTCCCCCTCCTGCTCCACAGAACATGGCTGGGACTGCCTTCCAGTCCCGCCCTGTGTGCCCCTAGCCTGTGGGCAGTAGAGATTGGGCTTCTCTTTGAGCTACCCCTTTGTTTATAACATTTGCTGGCTCCTGGCTTAACCTACAGGGAAGCCCTGAAGAGAAGGGGGAACTTTTGGCCCCTCATTTCTGGAAGAAATTAGAAAGCTCCATGCAAACAAAATGGGGATTAAGTTTTGAAGTACAGACAGATGGCTGCCTCCATCAAGCACAAAGAAGATGAAACAGCCCCAAGCAAGCTGGATTGTGGCCAGGTTAGAGGGTGTGCTAGGGGCGCCCAGGTGGCCGGGCTGGGGAGAGCAGCAGGCAGTTCTGGAGGCTGTATGGAGGGATAGGGAGTAGGCTGAGGTCAGGAGCATCAGGTAGGCAGGCTCCTGATAGATTACCCTACGAACTGGGCCCTAGGCGCAGACTGTGTCCAACCTACAGGACCCCTCCTTGTGGCTGACACATGCTGGGGAGAGCTCAGGTGCCCTGGTGCATCCTAAAGGATGGTGATCTTGAGCCAAGGCAGGAGGGGTCTAGGTACCGACCCTGAGACAGCGCCCTGGCAATTCTGCTGATCAGAAGCTGTTGTCCTTTTGACCTGACTGGGCAGGTGCTGACTCCCTTGCAGGCCTTTCTCTGTGCCCGCAGGAAACATGGGTCTCATGTTGTGTTTTCTTCAGATGATTTGTTGGCTATAGCACACTTGGCTCAGGGGCCCTCAGGTGCCACTGTGGGGCTCTCCTGAGCCTCCCCTACCCTGGAATGTTTTTGTCCCTCCCTGGCATGGGGAGAGTGAGTGCTCAGCAGGGCTCTTTGCAGTAGTACGGGGGAGGCCCAGGGGCAGAGGGCACCCAGAGAGTAGGGTTGTTGCCCTACATGTGCTCACTGGGCCCCAGCCTCTGCATCCTAGGCAGCCCATGTGGTCAGGCTTGGGCGGTCAGTACAGTTTGCCTCTGCAGGCTGTCCATGGGGCAAGCCCATGAGCTTCGGGACCCTGTGCTGCAGACCCCAGGATGACATGAAAACATGGTTGCTCCATATATAGATACCCAAAGCGGGGTTTAGCCTTGGATGCCCGTTTTTTTCCTGTGCCAGAAAAGGGAGCCAATGGCAACTATGGGGTGAGGCCAGCCCCCCTGAGGTTGTGAGTATGGTGAGGCAAAGTCCCCTGCCCAGCCTATGAGGGAAGGTGGGCCTCCGCAGCTGGCACTGTGGTGAGGCTGTTGCTCCTGCTGTGTTGTGGGGACTACATCAGTATGTGAACACTGTAATGTAGAAAGCAAATGTGGGGGGCTGTTCAAGGGCTGACCCACTTTTTAAGCCATCTGTCCCTGTCAGATGCCCTTGGCTTGAACTTCTTCGTGTTGGAGGTGTCCTCCCTGTAGACAGCCAAGGGTTTGGACAGTGGTGAGTGCTGGTGCCAAGGAGAGGGTGGGACTGTCACCCCCAGAGCAGGTTCTTTTTGTGCCAGGCAGGATCCTGGGTGGAGCAAGGTGGGGGGCCTCCCCTCAGTACCCTGAGAGGCAGGCAGCCAGCAGCTCATGCCAGAGGGCTTATCCAGACAGCTGCTGGATAAGAGCAGAGGACACTGAGTCTAAGAACCAGCCCTACTTTCATCTTTGTGCTGATTCTTTTATGTTGCGGGAAGAAAATAGTGTATTTCCCAAAAGTTGGGGTGAAGCCACGAAGCCCCACCCTGAGCACCCGCCTGAGTAGTCCAGGGCTTCCATGCTGGCTCTTCACTGGAGTTCTGCAGGGAGGCTGTGTGGTTTAAGCCATCTGCCTCCTGAGGGTTCTTCTGCTGTCTCATCACTGCCTCATGGGCAGGGCCTGGGGGTGTTTGTTCTGACACAGAGTGAGGGGCAGAGTTCAGGCCAGAGCAGAGACACTGTGGGGATGTGGACTAAGAAGCTGTCTAAAGATGATCCGTGCTGTCAGAGGGTGGCCAGATGTCTACCACCAGCCAGGTTGTGACCCTGGGCAGTGTGTCCTTAAGGTTGAGGGGTGGGCATCCATGAGTTTGCCCTGAGGGCCAGAAACCATCTATGCTCTGGTCACCTGGGGCCTGAGTCTGGGAAGGCTATGAGGGCCTCCAGTGGCTGGTATCATTCCCCAGTTCTAAGCATGTGTCCTGTCTGCTGGACCTGGCAGACATTGGGTTCCCAGAATAGGGTGTTGGGTTTAGCTCTAATTGCAGGTCTGGGCTCCCTCTGGTGGTTCCCAACCAGTAGCTGGCCTGTCTTCTATTCTTCCCAGGATGATGGTAGCTGGGAATTATTAGATTGGTGGAAAAGTAATTGCAGTTTCGGATCGTGAATTTTAAATTATTATAACTAGGCTCAGACACATCTCTATTAATCAAAAGAGGAACTATTACAATCAATACATTGTTGCCAATGAGACATAAGTTTGTTTCTTCTTATAGCATAAAAATCCATGCTTCCTATAGTATAAAAATTCATGTCTCTTATAGCATAAAAATCAGGATTCCACAAACTCTTGGAAAAACATTTTCTGCATCCTGATGGCTATGGAAGCAGTTTCCCTGAAAAAAGTTGTCTGGATGCTTAAAAAAGTGGCAGTTGGTTAGAGAGAGTCAGGTGAATGTGGTGGATAAGGCAAAACTCCCATAGCCCAATTCATTCAACTTTTGAAGTGCTACATGTGCAGTAGGGCGTTGTTGTGTAGAACTGAGCCCTTTCTGGTGACTAATGCTGGCTGCAAGCATTGCAGTTTGGGGTATATCTCATCGATTTGCTGAGCATACTTCTCAGGTATAATGTTTTCTCTGGGATTCAGAAAGCTGGAGTGAATCAGAACAATAGCAGACCCCCAAACAGTGACCATGACCTTTTTTTGGTCCAAGTTTGGCTTTGGGGGGTACTTTGGAGTTCTTTTTGGTCCAACCACTGAGCTGGTCATTACTGGTTGTTGTGTGAAATCCACTTTTCGCTGCATGTCACATCCAATCAAGAAATGGTTCATTGTTGCATAAATAAGAGAAGACAACACTAGAAAACAATTGCTCTGATTTTCAGTCAGTTCATGAGGCACCCAGTTATTTAGTTGTTTTCCCTTTCCAATTTGCTTCAAATGCTGACAGACCATAGAATGTTTGACATTGAGATTTTGGGCAACTTCTCTGTGAGCTTCGATGATTGCTCTCAGTTGGTTGTTGTCAACTTCCGATGGCCAGCCATTATGTTCCTCATCTTCAAGGTTGTAGTCTTCTTTGCATATCTTCTTGAACACCACTTCACTATACATTGGTTAGCAATTCCTGGGCCCAATTCCTTTTTGATGCTGTGAGTTGTCTCTGCTGCTTAATGGCCCATTTTGAACTTGAATAAGAAATTCACTTGAATTTGCTTTTTTTTCTAACATCATTTCTATAGTCCAAAATAAATGTCAAATAAACAGCAATAAGTCATTAGCAAAAAAATTAAGTGAGAAATGCCCATTAAAATAATGTATAACATAACTATGTTTATTTAAGAATGTATTCCAGTATCAAACAGCAAATTTCAGCAACCCAAAAACTGTGGCTACTTTTGCACCAAACTGATAGCTCTGAATGAGGAGTTTCAGCCACACCAGGGAGGCACAGAGCAGCTTTTTAAAGCACCTACTTTTGCAAGCAGGCTTCAGGGACTCAGCATGATCACCAGTCCTTCTGTTTTAGGGGTATTCATAGGGAGCTGTTGCAGCCCTACATAGAACCCAGCAGGGAAATTGGTGCTCGTTTGATCTGCTGTATGCTGGGTCTGAGCTCAGGCCACAGTTGCAGACCTCAGGGATCTTTCTTATGCTGTAGTAAGCAAACCATACCTCCCCTCCACACTGTGATAAGCTCCCAAGAGGACACCTGCTTTGTTCCTGGTAGAGGTTCATCTGAGAATATAGACCAGTGGGGACACAGCCCTTCAAAGATGTTCATCCAAGTGCATCCATCCTCCTGCCCAATCCTTTTCTTCTTTTTTATTTGAACATTAAAGACTCTAAGCAGCCTTAGCAAGAGCAAGACCCCATCTCCACTAAAAATAGAGGAATTAGCTAGTCATGGTGGTATAAGCCTATAGTGGGATATCAGCTACTCAGGAGGCTAAGGAAGGAGGATCATTTGAACCTAGGAGTTTGAGGTTGCTGTGAGCTATGATGATGCTACTACCCTCTAGCCTGGGTGACAGAATGAGATGCTCTCAAGAAAGAAAAATAAAGACTCCCCAACAGAATACCACCTCACTTTCCTCTTCCACCTTAGCTGATGAGAACATATAGAACGAGCTAAAAATACTAAGTACATTTGAGCTAGGTTTCTAAGTCCTGTACACACAGCTTGGGCTAAGCTCAGGCCACAGAGCTGGGCCAAGAGTTTGCTTGCTATCCCCTGAGGCAAGAGGTGTGAAGGAAGGTGGACATTGCCAGGTTTCCCAAGTCCTTGAAAGGCTTAAGTATCACCTTTTAGGTCTTCTGGGAGTGGCACTATACGTGGGCTCCCTTCCTGGGGAGCCGGTCTTTGCAGGGGAGGAAGTGTGCTCCTGGTGAGGGGGCCATGGGCAGAGTGCAGATAGACCCTCTGTGATTGCCCGTCTTTGCTGAGTGACCTTGGGGAAGTCTGAGCCTGTTCTTGCCCATCCCAGCTCTGCCTGCCCAGCTCCCTGGAAGGCCACAGAACAAGCCAGTGTGGCTGTTCCTCCAGATTGCACTCACCAACCACAACATTACATTTAGTGTACACCAGACAGCCTCTGGGAAGTGCAGGACTGGTCTGCTTAGTGGTGGTCCAAAAATAAGGCTGCAATGTTCCAAACGGAATCCTCACCCTGACCCTTGTGAATGTGGACTGCTAGAGTCAGCAATGTCCCAAAATATTGGGTTCAGCCCTTAGGTAGAAACCCTTGTATTTCCCTTCTCTACGCCTACTGCTGACCTCATCCAAGGCAACCAACTAGGATCCAGAATTGGCCTCAAACCTGCAAAACAATGTATCTTTTTGCACCTGGAAAACCTCTGACAGGCTTGGGTGGCCAGGCCAGGCCAGGCTGTGCCCAGCTCCATTCAGGAGCTCTCATGGCAACTGTCAGTGGGTTTTTCTGCCTCAACCAGTGGGGCTCCCCAAAGCCCAACATTTGAAAGCCAACCAGTGTGCTTTGCTTTTTATTTTTTCATTTTTTTCTTTCTCTTTTTCTTTCTTGGAATATGCTTCTAGAGACAAACTCTTATCCCTGAAGCTGGGGGGCTTGGCCCTGGCCCCTCCTCCGCCTCAGTGAAGCTCCTGTGAGCCTGCACGCTAACTCTGGGGGGCGGCCCAGTTACCCCTGGCCGGGCCGGCCCTTCTCTCTGAACTGCTGCCTTGTGTCTACCCCTCCCTGCACACTGACGACTTTTGCTTAAAGTGTGGTAGCGTGTCCTGGTGTGTGCTGTTCTGCCTAACCCTGTGGTCTTGTGTCGTTTCTTTTTCCCTTGCAGGGTCTGCCCTGAAGCGTCTCTGCCTAGGCAAAGAACACAGCAGTAGTAATTATCTGGGTTTTTTTCCCCCTTTGTCCTCTCTCATCGCATGGGCTTTACTGTGGCTAGTGCACATCAGGGTCTCTGCAGCCGGGCGGGCGTGGCCCTGCTCCGAGCCTGTTTGTGCCCCTCTGCTGGGCGCTGCTTTGCTTCTGCCTGGCAGAGTAGCTGCCCTCAGCTCCCCTCTGTGTCTCCATGGCTCCTAGAGTTTGTGTAGTCTCGCCAGTTCACGTCTAACAGGCTTATCCTTCTCCAGAACATCCACAAACTACCACACATTAATTGGCTCCTTTTCCAAAACCGTAGGAATGAGTATTTCCTTGAAGTCCTAGAGATGAGTGCCTCCCCACAAGGAGAGATACCCGGACTGAGTGGGTATTAGTCTACCTGGGCCACTCACTTCTCTCTCTGTCTCTGTCTCTCTCATCTCTTTTTAATTTTTTTTTTCTTTTCTGGCTGAACTTTTCATGTAGGAGTAGCTCCGTGTTTGTAAAGATCTCATCACTAATTTTTAATTGTTTGTATCTGTGCTTTTTCATTGCTGGCCACTAAAGTCCACTACATTTTGGGACAGCTTGTTTGAAGAGATGGTCATTAGGTTATTTTTCTAATGCAGAAAAACTTTTAATTGGCTTATTCAAAATTCAACTGGAAATGGTGTGTGTGTGGGGGGAGGGATACAATTTTAAAAATAAAGAGGTCCCATTTTGGTGATAAAAAATAAATCTTTCAGTGCTCATCTCCTCAGATGGGCTCCCAGCTCTCTCCCACTTCCCAGCACCTGCTCCAGTCCATGGCTAGGGGTAGTAGAGCCCACGTCAGGTGGCTCTAAGTATTTATTTATACACTCCCCAAATGCTCTAGTAAGGAAAGGTGCCATTTCTCTGTCTTGAATTCCAAACAACCAAGCCATTAGAGTTCATGGGAATGCAAATAGTGCAGCCTATGGCAAGCATTTTCCCATAGGCCAAGGGTTGCCAGCAAGCTAGCCATAGCTACCGTGTGCTGAACTCTGCACAAAGTATTCCCACCCACCCCCATCCTCACGCCACAGCTGAGGATGCAGAGGCCAGAGAGAGCCTGAGGAATCTGGACCCTAGGCCAAAGTACATGTGTGTCTGGCCTTGCTAGCAGTTTCCTGAGGTCACTCACACAAGAGTCTAGGGACAGGCAGCAGTGGGTGCAGAGTGGATCCTGAACAGAGGCTATTAGCTGCCACAGGTTCCTGTCCCCTGGCCTGGCTTGTGAGATAGTAACAGCCACCTGGCATAGCCCATGGATATGCCCCACCATATCTAAAACAGGGTAGCTAGGCCCTTTAATCCAGACCGCCTCTTGAAGCAAGGTGCCGCCTGGCTGAAGTGAGACGATTGTCTCAGCTGTCATGTAAGAATGAGTGCATCCAGCCCATTAGGGGCATGGGCGAGTGTGTGGCATCACCAATCCTGGCCTGTATGTGACTCCCCAGGGTCCTCCACCAGCAGCCTGGCCCCAGGCCCTGAGCCAGGCCCTCAGCCCACCCTGCACGTCCAGGCGCAGGTGAACAACAGCAACAACAAGAAGGGCACCTTCACAGACGACCTGCACAAGCTGGTGGACGAGTGGACGAGCAAGACGGTGGGGGCCGCGCAGCTGAAGCCCACGCTCAACCAGCTGAAGCAGACTCAGAAGCTGCACGACATGGAAGCCCAGGTGGGCCGGGCTGCCCCGATGAGGCATGGGCTGTGAGTGCAGGGCAGGGCTTGGGTGCTCCTGGGGTTGGGTGGCTGTGGCCTCGGGTATTTGCTAGCATCCTGTGTGACAGATGAGTATTGTGTTGGGCTCTTTACTCTCATGATCTGAATTCATTCTTATCACTCCCTGGGAATTAGGCTTTCCCACTGTACAAATTGGGAGGTATACAATTTGTCCATGCCCTGCAGCTAACTAGTAAAAGAGACAGACAGGGCCTGGACTATGGCTCCAGAGATCAGGTGTAGGCAGCCCCAGCTCTGAAGCTCAGAGCTGACAGGGGCAGCCTTGTCTTGGTGGACAGATCCTCTTCCACCTGAGTTTTGTCTGTCCCCAAGCCAGAGATGGGGCAGGTGTGCACATCGTCCCTGTCCCAACATTGGACAGAAATGAGGATCTGATCTTAGGGGTTTTGGCCTATAATGTGTTTTCTAAAGGCATGTTCCCTCTTTTTCAGCTTTCTGTAGGAGTTTGTGGAAGACTTGTGCTATTTCTATTTTAAATGTTTAGTAAAGTTCATTGGTAAAGCCATCTGGGCTAGAGTAGTATTTATTTGTTATAGTGTGGAAAACATTCCTGTATGATCTTTTACAGTACTTTAATTCCAAACACACAGAAGAGTTGAAAATTCTGCAGTGAACACACATATACACTACCTACATTCTGATTGTATTTTGCTGTATTAATTAGTTATTCTTCCCTTGAGGGAAGAGTGTTGTTATGGATTTGATCTTACAGTTTTAACACCATTTGGATTTTTTGTAGGATGTACAGTGATATCCTATTTTTCATTATATTGGTGGTTTCTGCTTCCTCTCGGTCTCTTTTTTTCTCTCTCAAACACATTTTGTCTTGCTGATTTTCTTTGTTGTAGTTTTGATTGATTGCTTCTTTTTATTATTTCTTTCCTTCTGTCTTTGGGTATTGTGTTGTTTTAGAAAGTTTTTTAAGATGTGTAACTCGTGGATGTCTAGACTTTGTTTTATAGTGTAGGCATTCAATGCTATACAGCACCCTCTAATGGTTTTAGCTGTGTCACAAAAATTTTGGTATGTAGCATTTCCATTAACATTCCTTTCAGAATGTTATAATTTATAGTGATTTGAAGTTTAGTAGTTAATTTTCGCTTTTTTGTTGTTATTGTTGTTGTCGTTGTTTTGTTTTTTTAGAGACAGAGTCTCATTTTGTCGCCCTCAGTAGAGTGCAGTGGCATCACAGCTCACAGCAATCTCCAGCTCTTGGGCTTATGTGATTCTTTTGCCTCAGCCTCCCAAGTAGCTGGGATTACAGGTGCCTACTACAGCGCCTGGCTATTTTTTGTTGCAGTTTGGCCGGGGCCAGGTGTGAAGCTGCCACCCTCGGTATATGGGGCCAACACCCTACTCACTGAGCCACAGGCACTGCCTATAGTAGTTAATTTTCTAAGGACCTTTTCATCACTGGGTTGTGGTTTAGCTGCACTGTGATAAGACACTTACAGCACTTTCAGTTCTTTTTATTCTGGGACTTACTCTTGACCTATATTGTCCATCTTCGTTGCTGTGGTGAGGGTGCTCCAGAGAATCTGCTTCTTACCCTTTCCACATCCTCACCCCCAGCCGCAAGCTAAAATACCCTTATTTTTCTTCTGAAGGATCACAGAACCCTGCCAACTGGGAGGTCTCTCCATCCATCTGGTTCCCCAGATCCATTCTCAATTGAATCCCGTTATTCTAGGAATTTGGTCTGAGGCCCTGCAGGGTCTTCACTCTGTGGCTGGGCAGGGGTCGTTTGCTGTGTTGTCTGGCTCCAGTCACATCAGCATTTAGGATTAGTAAAGTGAATTCTGTTGTACAGATGTTTTTGATTCTTATTAAGTATTTAGGGTTTTAGGTTGTTTTTACTATTCTTTTTATTATGGTAAGATATACCTAACACCATTTTAACCGTTTTTAAGTGTACAGTTCAGTGGCATTAAGTACATTCACACTGTTGTGATACCATCACCACCATCCATCCACAGAACTTTTTCATTATCCTATTTCTGTCCCTATTAAATAAAACTCCCCAGCCCCTCCCCATACCTCTAGCTCCCTAGGTTCTGGTAACTCCATTCTGCTTTCTATTTTTAGACCTTTGACTACTCTAGATACTTCATGTAAGTAAAATCATAATGTTTTTGAGGTACATCCATGTTGAAATATGTGTCAGAACCTCATTCCTTTCTTTTCCCTCCAATTTATTTTTTGTTGTGTTAAAATACACATAAAATTTACCATCTTGATCATTTTAAGTGTGTAGTTCAGTGGTCCTAAATGCTTTCCAAATACTAAGCAACCATGACCACCATTTCCGTAACTCTTTTCATCTTATAAAACTGAAAATCTGTCCCCATTAAGCCCTAACTTCCCATCCTCTTCCCCAGCTCCTATTCTACTTTTTATGGCTATGAATTTGTCTAATCTAATACCTCATGAGTGGACTCATGCAATATTTGTCTTTTTCTGACTGGTTTATTCCATTCAACATAATGTCCTCAAAGGTCATCCATGTTTTTTAACATGTCAGGATCATCTGTTGGAAGACACTTGTGTTGGTTCCATATTTTAGCTATTATTAATAATGCTACTACAAACATGGATGTACAAATATCTCTTCCAGACCATGATTTTAATTTTTTTAGGTATAAAACTAGAAGTGGAATTGCTGGATCATGTGGTAATTATAGTTTAATTTTTTAAGGAACTACCATACTGTTTTTGTTCTCAACAGCAGCTGTACTATTTGATGTTCCCACAACATGTGTACAAGTGTTCCAGTTTCGCCACATCTGTGCTGATACTATTTATTTTCTGTTTTTTTTTTTTTTTTAATGAATAGTAACTGTGTACATTAATGCACTTCTGGGGTACAGTGTGGGGTTTTCACAAACATTCTGAAACACTTCCATCAAACTGGTTGACATAGTCTTCACGTAATTTTCTTAGTTATTGTGTTAAAACATTCATATTCTACTCATAGAAAGATTCACTTGTACCCTTGTGAGATGAACCACAGAGGTGATCCCTCCAACCCCCCTCCCTCCACCCATTCCCCCCTCCCTCCCCCTTCCCCGTATTCTTAGGTTGTTATTAGGTTATAGCTTTCATATAAAAGGTATAAATTAGTTTCATAATAGGGGTGTGTACATTGGATACTTTTCCTCCTTTCTTGTGATACTTTGCTTAGAAGAACATTCTCCAGCTCCATCCATGTGAACATGAAGGACGTAAAGTCTCCCTCTTTCTTAATGGCTACATAGTATTCCATGGTGTATATTTACCACAGTTTGTTGATCCATTCGTGGATTGATGGGCACTTGGGCTTCTTCCATGACCTGGCAATTATGAATTGGGCTGCAGTAAACATTCTGATACAAATATCTTTGTTGTAATGCAATTTTTGGTCATCTGGGAATATACCTAATAAAGGAATTGCAGGGTCAAATGGCAGGTCTATTTTTAGTTCTCTAAGTGTTCTCCAGATGTCTTTCCAAAAGGAACGTACTAGTTTACATTCCCACCAGCAGTGTAGGAGTGTTCCCTTTTCTCCACATCTTCTGTTTTTGGTTTTTTTTTGATAGTAGCCATCCTGCCAGCTGTGAGGTGGTGTCTTATGGTTTTGATTTACAGTTCCCTAATGATTAGTGATGTTGAACTTCTTTTCATGTGCTTGTTGGCTATTTGCGTATCTTCTTTGGAGAAATGTTTATTCAAGTCTTTTGCCCGTTTTTGAATCAAGTTGTTCATTTTTTTTGTTGTTGAGTTTAAAGAATTCTCTGTATATTCTCAGTATTAACCCCTTATTAGATATGTGAATTGCAAATATTTTCCTTTTCTATTGGTTGCCTTTTGCTCTGTTGATAGGCCCTTTTAGTGCACAAAAGTGTTTACATTCATCTTTTTTCTATTGTTGCCTATCCAAGGAATCACTGCCAAATCTAATGTTATGAAGTTTCCTCCTCTGTTTTCTTAGAAGAGTTTTATAGTTTGGGCTTTAACATTTAGATCTGTGATCTATTTTGAATTAATTTTTGGCTTAAAGTAAGGATCACCTTCTTTTTTTATATGTAGTTATCTAGTTTTCCAGCAGAATTTGTTGACAAGATGGTCTTTTGTTCCTGTTAAGTGGTCTTGGCACCCTTGTCAAAAATTATTTCTCCATATATGTTAGAGTTTATTTCTGGACTTTCTCTTCTTGTTCTGTGACTCCCATGATGTGCATAATGGTCCACTTAAAGGTTTACCACCTATCCCCAAGGCACTTTTCCTTGTTCTTTTTGTGCTTCTCATACTTGGTCATTTCAATTCAGTGTCTCAGGTTTACTGATTCTTTATTCCAGGTGCTCAAAGCTCCTGGTGAGCCCCTGTAGTGAATTTTAAAATTTCATTTATTATACTTTTCAGCTCTTACATTTCTATCCGGTCCTTTTTATAGTGTCTATCTATTGATATCTTCGTTTTGTTTGTGTATTATTTTCCTGGTTTCCTTTAGCTCTTTGAGCATATTAAAGACAGTTGATTTAAAGTCTTTGGTAAGTCCAGTATCTAGCTTTCCTTGGGGTTTCTGTCAATTAAAATTCTTCCTTTGAAGGGGTCATACCTTCCTGTTTTATTTTCTTCACATTTTAGACCACTAAATTTCTTTGTGTCTAAGCTGCTATTAAACCTACTTAATGAGTTTTTAAGTTTGGTTATTATATTTTTCAGTTGAAGACTTTTTTTTCCCTCCTGCATCTGCTCTGTGCTTCCTTTTTATACTTTCCAACTCTCTGCCAAGAATTCTTAATCTTGTGTCTCCTTCATATAATATTTTACAGTTTCTTTTTTCTCTTTGACCTAGGTTTTCCTTATTTTGCTTTATTCTTGAGACTTTTTTAATATGAGGTATAGGATATTATATTTGAAAGTTTATTTGGAAAAAGACTTTGAGGCCTACTAGGTTTCTCATTATTATTTTAATTTGCCTTTGAGCACCTTTTCATATTCTTTTCTTTTTTTCAGGTATTAGACAAATGATTAGGTTACATTGTTTGCATTTGCTAGGTAGGGGGTATGCTGTCTACCTTTACATTGTGCCCATTAGGTAAGAGTTAATCAGTCCCCCTCCCTTGAATCTAATTTTGTTTTCTCTCATGTGGATGGGGTGTAGTTGTTTATCCACTGGTTTCATATTAGTATTGTCTACATTGGATACTTGCTTTTCCATTCTTATGATACTTTACTAAGAAGAATGTTTGTCAGCTCCATCCAGATAAATACAAAGATGTAAAGTCTCCCATCTTTTTTATGGTTGAATAGTATTCCATAGTGTACAGATTACCACAGTTTATTGATCCATTCATGAGTCGATGGGCAGTTAGGTTGATTGTGAATTGAGCTGCAGACAACATTGTGGTGCAAATGTCCTTACGGTTAAATGATTTTTTTTCTTCTGAGTAGATGGCTAGTAATAGGATCACGGGATCAAACAGAAGGTTTACTTTTAGCTCTTTGAGGATTCTCTTTTTTTTTTTTTTTTTTTTTTTTTTTTTTTTTGAGACAGAGCCTCAAGCTGTCCCCCTGGGTAGAGTGCCGTGGCATTACAGCTCACAGCAACCTCCAACTCCTGGGCTCAAGCGAGTCTCCTGCCTCCGCCTCCCAAGTAGCTGGGACCACAGGCGCCCGCCACAACGCCCGGCTATTTTTTGGTTGCAGCCATCATCGTTGTTTGGCGGGTCTGGGCTGGGGATTCGAACCCGACAGCTTAGGTGTACGTGGCTGGCGCCTTAGCCGGTTGAGCTATAGGCGCCGAGCCATCTGTATTTCTTTCCATAGAGGCTGTATTAGTTTGTAATTCCACCAATAGTGTAAAAGTGTTCCCTTCTCTCTACATCCATGCCAGCACCTACAGCTTTAGGACTTTGTGATGTGGGCTATTCTTACTGGGGTTAGGTGATACCTCAGGTGGTTTTGATTGCATTTCTCTGATGATTAGGAACAATGAGCATTTTTTCATGTGTTTGTGGGCCATTTGTCTGTCTTCTTCAGAGAAGTTTCTGTTCAAGTCTCTTACGCACTTATAAATGGGATTGTTTGCTCTTATTGATTAGTTTTAGTTCTCTATAGATTCTAGTTATCAGCAGTCCTTTGTCAGTTTAGTAGCATGGGAATATCTTCTCCCATTCTGAAGGTTGTCTGTTTGCTTTAGTTGTTTTACTATTTTAGCTATGCAGGAGCTTTTTAGTTTGATCATGTCCTATTCATTTATTTTTGGCATTGGTGTAATCACCAAGGGGGCCATCTTCATGCTCATGACTGGGAAGAATCAACATTGTTAAAAGTTCATACCAACCAAAGTGATCTACAGATTTAATGCAATCCCCATTAAAGTGCCAATGTCATACTTTGAAGAACTTGAGAAAAAGTATTTCATTTCGTATGGTACCAGAAAAAACTTTGAATAGCCAATCCAATTCTAAGAAATAAAAACAAATCTGGAGGCATCACCTTACTAGACTTCAGGTTATACTACAAGTTTGCAGTGATCAAAACCACATGGTACTGGCACAAAAAAAAAGAGAGATACAGATCTATGTAATAGAATAGAGAACCTAGAGATGAACCCAGCCATGTATAGCCATCTGATCTTTGATAAACCAAACAAAAGCATACACTGGGGGAAGGAATCCCTGTGTAATAATTGGAGGTGGGAGAACTGCTTAGCCTCATGTAAAAGAAACTGAGACTGGACCTGCATCTTTCATCACTTACAAAAATTGACTTTTGCTGGATAAAAGATTTAAGTTTAAGACACAAAAATAAAAATTTTAGAAGAAAGTATGGGAAAACTTTTTTTTTTTTAGACAGACTCTCACTGAGTCACTCCAGAGTTGAGTGCCATGCATCATAGCTCATAACAACCTCAAACTCTTGGGATCAAACAATCTTCTTGTCTCAGCCTCCCAGTAGCTGGAACTACAGGCACCTGCCACAACGCCCAGCTAGTTTTTCTATTTTTAGTGGAGACTGGGGTCTCCCTCTTGTTCAGGCTGGTCTCAAACTCCTGAGCTCAGGAGGTCCACCCACTTCAGCCTCCCAGAGTGCTAGAATTATAGGTGTGAACCAATTTGCCCAGCCAGGAAAACTTCTTAACAACATTGGCCTGGGAAAAGATTTTATGAAGAAGATCTTGTCATATTCTTATCAGCCCTCATTTATGAAGTTCCTGGTCAAGAGTCAGTGACCATTTAAAGGTGACTTGTTTATCCTTTTATTATTGATTTGTGGGAGTTCATTAAATATCTTTTGTCAGACATGAGAGGACTTTAAAATGGAAAATGGAATTAAAAGATAAAAATAAAAATATATAAATGTTGTTTCTCAACGCAAACTCCATCAAGTTCAAGACACCTTTATAAGTGATGACTACCAGCCATTTAGTCCATCCTAAAGAATTGAGCGTCCTGGGAATTGAACATTGTCAATGCAGTCTTTTTTACATTATTAACTAAAGAAAAGTGGGGCTCTTTATAGAGTGTTTTTTTGATTTTTTTTTTTTTGCAGTTTTTGGCCAGGGCTGGGTTTGAACCCACCACCTGTGGCATATGGGGCCAGTGCCCTACTCCTTTGAGCCACAGGCTCTACCCTAGATTTTTTTTTTTTTTTAAGATCAGTAACAAAAAGAAATCAGAATGAACCAAATTGAAACTATTGTAGAATTTCCCTTGTTTGATAAGAGGAATGAGCAAAAGCATTGTTGTGGTGGAGAAGGAATGTCTGGTGAAGCTTTCCTGGACTAACTTTCTCAAACCATTCTCATAATAATATTTTGGTGTTCTCTGGCCCTTCAAAAAGTCAACAAGCAAAATGCCTTAAATACCAAAATAACTGTTGCCATGACCTTTGCTCTTCACTGGACCACTTCCACGTCCTGAGAGCCATTACTTTGTCTTCAAGATCGTACTCAGAAAGACATGTTTCACAGCCTGTTACAATTCTTTGAAGAAATACTTCAAGATATTGATCCCACTTGTTTAAAATTCCCGTTGAAATCTCTGCTTTTGTTTGCAGCTGATCTGGATGGGATGGTTTTGGCACCCATTGATGGAGTGGGAATTTTCCTCAACTTTAATTTCCCAGTTAGAATTGTGTAAGCTGAACCAGTTGAAATGTATGTGGTATTGGTTATTGTTTCTGCTGGTGATCTTTGATCCTCTTCAATGAGAATGTAAACAAAATTAATTTTTCCTCAGAAATCAACATGCATGGTCCACAGTTATGGGCTTCATCTTCATCCATCTTGTCCCTTCTTAAAACAGGTCATCCATTTTTAAAGTGCTGTTTTCTTTGGGGCATCATCCTTATCAGCTTTTCATTAAGCACTAATGATTTCATTATTCTTCCACCCTGCCTTCACCAGAAATTTGATGTTCTTGCTTCAATTTTAGCACGATTCATGTTACTTTTCAAATTGATGTCTTATCCTTCTTAATACCTCAAAGTAGATCCTATTCAGACATTTATAATTAGTGTGAGTTTATTTTGGTCCAAAATTTTTTTTGAAATTCATCCATAGATTTTTCATAATACACATTTTCCATGAACTTTTAGAAATTACCTCATATATATAATATGGACATGTTCAACCAACCTGTGGTTTGTTTTTTCACTTTCCTAACGGTGATAGTGAAATGGCAGAAGTTTTAATTTTGTTTTTTCTAAAAGCCTCGTAGTTTTAGCTTTTGCATTCAGTCCTGTGAACCATCTCAGGTTTACTTTGGGGTGTAGTTTGATGTAGAGGCCAATGTGTCCTTTTCCTATCTGCATATCTAGTGGTTCCAGCACCTTCTTTTGAATTGCATATTTGTCAAGTGATCATATGTGTAGGCCTCTTTCTGCATTTACTGTTTTATTCCCTTTAGCCACGCCCTTATGTTGATACCACTCTCCTGAGGACCAAAGTTCTAGTACATTTACATTTGGTAGGGTAAGCCAAGTGTTGAACTTATTCAATAATTTCTTGATTTGGAGGGGGATCCTTAATATTTGCATATATGTTTTAGGTACAGCCTGTCACTTTCTAGAAGATAACCCACTGGGATTTTTATTGGGAGTTGATTGAGTGAACCTGGGCATGTTAACGATACTGACTGTTCCTATGAACATGGTATCTCTGTTTATTTACATCTTTTTTATTTCTCTTCAAAGTAAAGATGTTACACATCTTTCATTAAATTTATCTCTAGGTAGTTGATGTTTTTAAATGCTATTATAAATTGCACAGTTCTTGAAATTTCATTTTCCAATTGTATGTTGTGGCTTTTTTCCTTGTATCCTGTAATCTTGCTGTTAGCAATTGGTATGTCCACTCGTGTGGGTTTTCTCCATACTCAGTCTCATATCCTCAAATAGGGACAGTTTCCTTTCCTCTTTCCAGTCTGTACCTTTTATTCCTTTTCTTCCCTCAAAGAGTTGACTAAAAGCCTGGAGGAGCATTGCGGGAGGCACTTGTCATTTCACCAACAGCGGGGACTTGGCTGTCGTTCTGTGGAAGCCTTTGGCAGGTGGAGGAGGCTCCCTGCTAGCCACTCACTGGCTGCTGAACAAGCTTTAGGTGCAGGGTTGTGAAAATCACTGAGTGCCCTCCCTGTGTCTGTGGAGGGAAGTATAGTGATTCCCAACTGGACAGCAGCCTCACCTTCCTATGATAAATCCCATCTGATTGTGATGTTTTATCTTTTCTATACGTAGTTGCTGGATTAGATTAGCATTTTGCTGAGGGCAATTGAAGGCTGTTGGTCTGCCATCTTTCCTGTAGCAGCCTCATCAGATTTCTTTATCAGGCTGTGAGGTCTTGCTGGCTGGAGCGTGACAGCTGCCTTGCCATTGCCTCCCTGCACTTTTGCTTTGCCCAGGGTCTGGGGCACTCACTTCCTCCCAGCACCTGGGCAGTTCCCGTGTCCCATAATGACACTGCCTAGGCAAGAAGGAGGCCCTTTGCGTTGGCTGGGTGGAGCCCAGCCCTTCAGGTCCTGCTCCAAGGCAGGTTTTGGCCAGTGGACAGCTCAGGCATATAGCCTATAAGTAGCCAGGCCACTGCTTTGGGAAGCAAGTGAGGGAGAGTAGTGCTTCCTACCCTGCACTGTCATTTGGATATTAGCCCTTAGAGGTGCCCATCCAGGACAAGTCCCAGGACCACCGTTGCCTGAGGGGGAAGAACCTGTGGTGATCCCAGGGCCCACTAGGGGAGGCCAGCTGACTGCAGCCGCATGTAGCTTCCTCTTCTTGTCTTTGTGTCTCTTAGATGACTGCACCTCAAGCAGGAGTGGGGATGCCGTGTCTGGCCCCAGCACCCAGCCCTCTGTCCTCCACAGTCATTCCTGGAGCCTTCCCGGCCCTGCCCGTGCCCACAGCAGGTACTGCCCTTCCTAGCCTCCCAGCCCCACCCTGTGCACTGTCTCTGGGTCAGTACGGAGGCCTGCTCCCAGCCTCAGTGTCCTGGGGGTCTTGGGCAGCCCAGGTGGGCCAGCCAGGGACACAGGGCAACTGGAACCCTGCCCAGGTGCCAGTGCTGCCCACGTTCTTGCGGCCGCCAGCAGTCAGCATGCCCAGCCCCCGGCTACAAATCACATAGCCTTCTTCCCTGCCCCTTGCCAGACGGAGCACTCTGAACCGCTGAGAGGAATCGGGAGTGGTTTGGCCTCTGACCCCTCCCCGCCTGTGTGAGCACAGTGCCCGCTGCAAAGGGAGCAGCACATGGGCTGTATGACTGGCTTCCTTTATGGCTTCAGACCCCATTAGCTTGTAGGTTCCCCAGGGTCTATGGGCGCTGTCTTCACACTCACTTCTTGTACTTGAGTCAATGGGTAGAACCTTGTCATCACCCTGCTGAAGCACAGTGCCTTGAATTCCAGCTTTTTTGTCCCCAATGAAAAGAGATGTCAAAAAAATCGTTTATCTGAAAAGGTGTATTTCATTTGCAGTGGGCTTGTGCATTGATAATCTTTATTCACTGTTTTAATTTGCGGAGATGTGAATGGTTTACAAATCTGAAACTGAAGTTTGATCTTTGGTTTTCTGTTGTAAATGCCTTTTTAAAAAATTGATTACAAACCTTAAATACTGAAGAGCTTAAGATGGTAGATGGGCCCTGCTTTGTCTTCAATAAAGCACTCTCCCTGAGCTCATTCAAGACTGGGAGATGACACACGGACACTTGGACAGGACATGTGTGCAGTAGTGGGTCTCTCAATGAGGAAGGCCAGCAGCTTTGTTTGGCCATAACGAACCTGTCAGAAAATGCTAGATTAGCAAACAGGCCACAGTAGCTGACTGGCTATTCTGAGGATGGATAAGGGTGTGTGTTAGGTGCAGAGACTCTGCTGTCCCCTGCAAAGACAAGCACAGCCCCTTCAGCCAGCGTCACCCACTGTCCTGCCACTTTCCTTTCTATTCCATGATTTTCACAGAGGCCTGTGGCTCTGCCCAGCCCTGGCCTGCAGAATGCTCTGTTTGCTACCCTGAGGCTTGTCTGCTGAGGGCAAGGTCATTCTTTTCCTAGAGATTTCCGTGGGCCTCATCCCGGCAGGCATAGCACAGCCCCTCAGTGGGCTGCTCTGCTGTGAATGGTATAGTTTCTGTACTTATTAGAACTGGCTAAATTATTTTGATTTAAATATGTTACTCCATCAATTCAGTTAGAATTGAATTTTCTAGGTGATTATGCAGAATCTTCTGCCAGAGCACGATGCTGTCGTAAGAGATTTCTGTTCTCTGTAATGGGCCCCCTTGCCCTGTTTCCTGAGTGAAATGGAGGCTGCTGTCTCCTGTTTACCCTCTTGCCTGTTAGTCCTTTCCTTGTATATGACTGTCAGTGGCACAGAATCCCAAGAAACTGTATATATATGAAGGCGAAAATAAACATTTTTGCTCGAAAACAGTGTGAAACAACATCTTTTTCTTACCCTCTTTCCATGTAGAAGCCACACTAGCCAACCCTGTAGGGAGGTCAGGAGCAGGAGCCCTAAGCAGGCCTGTCCTGGGCTCAGCTTTGCCCACATCTCTGGAAGAGGGCACCAAGATGCCTGGGATTGTTGAAGGACAAGCTGGACTGTACCAGACATGGGGGACTGAGGACGGGGTGTCCAGTGGGACTGCCTGTCCTCTAGCACTTAACCTGCTGGGTGGGCTTGGCCTTGAGCATGGCTGGGCTCTGCTGGCTCCTATGAACTTCTAACCACTCTGTACTGGAAAGTCTTCTAGGAGTGCGGTGGGGAGCCCACAATGGAAGAAGGGGTCTCATGGTCAATGAAACAGCATGTCCAACCCCTGTCCACGTGGCCATTTCCCAGCTAGCGTAATTCGTGGTGGCTCCCAGGGCTGCCCACTTTGCTCGAGGAGGGCCTACCTCAGGGGAGCTTGGGACTCTGCTGTTAGGCTCTCAGACTCTCAGACTCTTGGGCTTGTCGAGAGGAGGGCTTGGGACTGGTGGGTCATGTAAGGGGTGCTGGCGTTCCTGGCAGGCATAGGAGCTTTAGAGAAGGTGGGGGTTGGGGAGAGGACCTGCCTTGTGGTGACTCAGCACTTGGTCCCAGCCAGCTCCCCAGGCCCTGTGACAGCCTCACACTGAGTGGCTTTCCCTCTTGTCTGCAAATCACAGGCCTGACTCTGACCTTGACCTCACTCAGTGAGGGTCAAGATATCTCCTGCTGGGTTCCCTGGCGTGACCTGGTCACCTTGGCTGCTTTGCCACCTCTCCACAGAGCACAGCATCAGGCTGCATGCTGCTGCATTGAGGGAGGAAGGACAATCGTTCCAGAATGAGTGCAGACCCCTCAGCTGCATTTCAGCTGTGCCTGGGGCCAGCTGGCTCCCTAGAAGCTCTGGGCTGCGAAGGAGCTAAAGGGCCCATCTGGGTTCTGGGCAGTTGTTCACTGTGCTTCCTGATCACACAGAGGAGGATGGCCTGGATGACAGAGGCTGTTAGGGCTGTGCAGAGGTCAGACTGTCTGCACAGGGCCCGGCTGGCCCTTCTCTGGCTTTCCCCACTCACCTTCATTTCAGAACTCCCGGGAGGGCCGCGGCGGGCCTGTAATGGGCTGTGGCGGTTTTGTTTTCCAGATCCTGAGAGTGAGAAGCCCGACTGACCCTGCCCAGACGCCAGGCCCCGTATCACGCCGTCAAAGTGGAGAAGTGACAGGACCCTCAGGGCCAGCCTGCTCCTCCTGTCCAGTTCACGCTGTTTTGTAACCACTTTCTAAGCATTTTGTATTCACAATTGGAAACACAAATATAACACAAGAATAAAAAAATATTTTGGGGGAGAAAGGACTTTGGATTTTCAAACTCCTTCTCCTTTTTGGAGGCCCTCAGACAGGCAGATGACTTAGATGTGATGGGGTAGGGGACATTCCCGGGAACCAGGCAGTGTAGCCCAATTCTCTGTAGGGCCTTGGAGGTGGCAGACCCTGGGAGGCTGATCTCCAAGTCCTCCCACCCCAGCCCACACAGCCTCAGGGTCCCTGGGTGACTTCTGGAGAGAAGTCACACAGCTCCAATGTGGCATGGAGTCTACCACCACCCCTCTTGCCCCCCAAGGGCACAGGGCCAGTCAGCATCTACAGGAGACCTGAAACCAGCAGAGAAGGCACTAGCCAGCCTGGGGTCTGAGACCTATGGCTATGGAGGTAGCAGAACAGGACCACTGGCTCCTTGGAAGGCTGCACTGCCCATGGTGTGTCTAAAGCACAGTGTGTAAAACAAGAGATCTTTGGGTGGCCTCACCAGGGAAATGTGCAATGGTTAAGTCCCTTTAACCCTGGCCTGGTCAGCAGGAACAGGGGCTTTGCACTGGAATCCAGAGGTCTGGGGTAGAATTCAGATGTGGTCCATGCATCACAGAGGGGAGAAAGTACATCTTTATTTTCATCAATTTTGCTGCTATTTAGCATTTTCTCCAGAGATGGGTGTGGAGTAGGTTAGTCACTGCTAGAGACTATAGATACTACTACAATGTTATAGTTGCAGATGTCCCAAAATACCATTTAGATCCATCATGAGAGACTGATTAGCCTCTGAGGCTTAACTGCCATCCAGCTGGCTGATGGAGCAGTACAGGCTCCCTGTCCATGAGAGTGTCCCTGGGGGCTGCCTGTGCAGAGGGCCTTGAGCCCCTGGCTCTCTGCATGACTAGCAGAGCAGGCCTCATCCAAACCTAAGTCAGAGCTGTGTGCAGTACGATGGTAGTAATGTGTGGTTTTGTTGTTGATTTTTTTGTCACCTGTTTGTGGCTCATGGTATTGGTTTTCTATTGACTGTAATAATGCAGTTTGCCTTTTCAAAAAGCAAGTTTATTTAAATCACTCTCTTTGAGCAAGTTAATAGTATAGATGCTAATGGTAAGAATTAGTGGTAAAATAGTAGCAAATGTTGGCAAAATGGTAAAAATAGTACACAAGCTAACAGTGAAAATTGCAAGGCAATTGTTGAAATTTGGAAACCTAGCAGTAGCTCTTAGATCATTATGGTAGTCCTTGGAAGCAAGGACCAGAGAGGGCAAAAGGGTTCCTCCCAGAATTCTCCAGCATTTGGCACCAAGATCCCTTTGCTGTGGGGTTGCTTTTGGCAGGGTGAGGGGGACAGGTTGGGATGCCACAGCTGGATAGATTGAGACCCTGCTCTTACACCACAACATAGCTGAGAGCTCACCAGCATTAGTCTTCAGAGCAGGAGCCAGTGGGCACCCCTCCCCTGGGACACACAATTGCTATGTTGGGCAGGGGGATAGCCCAGTGACAGTAATGATCAAGTCCCCACCCTCTGGAGATTCTACACATTGCTCTCTCAGCCTCATCTGCTGCTCAGAAAAACCCATGGCCCTCCAGACATCCCCAGGATAATCCCCCTACCTCCTGTCTTGGAATCCAAGGCTCTCAGTGGCTGGACTCTCCCACCAGACATGTCCCTGCTTCAGATTTCACTGCTGGCCCCTCTGGGATTCATCCTTAATGCTCCAGCCAGAGTGGTCTCTTCTGTTGTGCAATAAGGGTGGACCACTCACCAAACCCCCAGAAATCTCAGCCTGTCATGGTGACTTACACTCCCTGGGGGCAGGGACCTAAAATTGTGTTTGATAGTCTTGCACCTTCCAGAACAGTCACCACTGAGCACAGCTGGCACAGAATGAACTGTGGTGGTGGAGACAGACTCTGCTTTTAGCAGATGAAGCCTATGGTGGGCGCTTGTTGCAAAGGACCCCACCCCAGCCCAGGCTCCTCCTATGATAGCATGGGCAGTGCCACTGGGGCCACACCAGCTTCTCCTGCAGGGCTCAGGCTGCCAAGCCACCGACTCAGCTCCTTCATCACTGTGTTCTTAGCTGCCCCCAGGACTCCAGCTGGCTCTTCAGGGTTCATCATGACATATGCACCTTGTCTCCAGATTAAACAGGTTCAATTCCCTAAAAAGTACATCTTATTAAAGGGCTGGTCAGTTCTCTATGATCTGGGAGAACCTGGCAATTTCAACTTAAGTATTCACCAAGGATTCTGAGTAATTGAGGTTATGTTATACTACCATTATTTCACCAGGTCATAAATAGTTTTGTGCCCTGTGTGGGAGCCCACCCTTAATCTGTTATGTTGTTTCTTTGAGAAACAAAAACAAATAATGTCTTAGCTTGGGCTGCCATACAAAATACTGTACGTAGAATGGGAGGCTTAAATGACAGAAATTTATTCTTCACAGTTTTGGATGCTGAGAAGTTTAAGATCAAGGTGCCTGCAAGATAGATTTTACTCTCAGGCCTCTTTTGGTTGTAGGCAGCCACTTTCTTGCTGTATGCCCACCTGACCTCTTTGTGTGTGCAAAGAAAAATTGCTATGGCTTGAGTGGTGCCTTATGCCTATAATCTTAGCACTTTCGAAGGTTGAGATGGAAGGATTACTTGGAGCCAGGAGTTCAAGACCAGCCTGAGCAACGTAGCAAGACCTTGTCTTCTAAAAAACTAAATTATATTAAAATAGCTGGATATGGTGGCATGTACCTGTCATCCTAGCTACTTGAGAGGCTAAGGCAGGAGGATCACTCGAGCCCATGAGTTTGAGGTTGAAGTGAGCTATGATTATGTCACTTACACTCTAGCCTGGGTAACAGAGCCAGACCATGTCTCTGGAAAAAAAAAAAAGACACTAATCTTATTGGATCAGGGCCCTACTCTTGTGACTACATTATAGTTACTTCTAAAAATCCCCTATTTCCAGACACATTTTCATTGGTGTTAGGGCTTCACCATTCACCATATGAATTTTGTGGGGATATAAACATTCAGACCACAACACATGGCTTATTAAATATATGTGGATTTTTTTCAACCAAACATAGATTGAAGATATAATATTCACAGGATATAAAACCTACATATATGGAGGGGCTGACTTTTATGTGTGTCCCTAAGAGCTGCCTGTGAGGTAAGTATGCATGGATTTGATTATATTCAGGGGTCCTGGAATCAACCCCTCACATATACCAAAGGACAACTGTGTCTCTAATTGAACACACATACTTTAAGTGAATACCAAATAAATATACAGAAAGAAAAGGAGAAAGCAAGAGTTATTTGTGGCAGAAAACTTATAGAGAGGACTAGCTTTCTGTTTCTTTTCCTAGGCCTGACACAAGCACATGAGGAGATAGAGCCTGTGTGGCCCCTTCCTCCAAAGCATCAGAATCATGGACTACAGAGGGACAGCCGCGAGTGAACATATCAGGCTGTAGCTTCATGAGGCCCTGTTGCCCAGACACATGCTGATGATCACAGAGCTCTTGCTTAAAAACTCAAGCTCATAGGACCACAGGAAAAGAAAGGAGATCAAAGACTAATGAGATAAATAAAAAATAACCAGATGACATACTTAAACCTAACTATATCAATAACCACGTTTCATAGTGTTATACAAATGGTCTAATCAGTTAAAAGAAATTGTCAGATTGGATTTAAAATGCAGCAAGATTCAAATACATTTGTTGCTTACAAAAAACATACTTTAAATATAAATTCACAGGCTAAAGGAAAAGGGTAAGGATATACCATCCTAGCATTGATCCAAAGGAAGCTGGATGACTACTAATATCAAACAATATAGATTTCAGAGCAAAACATTATCAGGGCAAAGATGATAATTTCTTAATGGTAAAGTAAGTGATCAACTCATCAAGAAAACAAAATTCTAAATGATTATGTACCTAGTAACATAGTTCTAACATACATGAGGAGGACAGGTGCGCTGAAACACAATAAAACTGGAAAGCCATTGGCCAGACTGATAAGAAGACACAAAGTACCAATAGGTGACATCAGACTAGTCACACGGATATTTAAAAGGTTAAAAAGGAATATTATGAATACCTTTATGCCAATAAATTTGACAGATGAAATGGACAAATTACTTGAAAGACCCAAATTAACCAGAACTTAAGAAATAGATCACCTGAATATTCCTATCACTATGAAATACATTTATTTTATAGTTAAAAACTTTCCCACAAAGAAAACTGCAGGTGTGGATGACATCACTAGGAAACTCTCCTAGATATTTAAGAGAGAAATAATGCTTATTCTACTCAAACTTCCAGACAAATCCTCTTGTCCTCATTCTATGACAAAGACATTTACAAATAAAGACATAGGGGAAAAAAAAACCTAGAGCTCAATATTCTTCATGAATACAAATGTAAAATTTCTAAACAAAATATATCAGACTTAATGCAATAATATATAAAAAGGATAATATCTTGTGACTAAGTAGGATTTGTCCTAGGAATTCAGGGAGGGTTCAGGGAGGCTCAAAAATTAATATAATATTACCAGTTACAATAACACCAAAAAGTATGAAATACTTAAGGATAAACCTGAGAGATGTGAAAGACCTATATAGTATTGCAGAGGGGAATTAAAGAAGACTTAAGTAAATGAACAGATGATGAGTTCATGGGATGGAATAATCAATACTGTTAAAATGTCATTTCTCCCCTAAATGATCTACAGATTTAATGAATCCAAATCTAACTCCCAACAGGCTTTTCTTTTGATAGAAATTGACAAGCTAATTCTAAAATTCATATAGGAATATAATGGCTCAAACAACTTTGAGAAAGAACAAGTCATAGGATTAACTTTGCCTGATTTTAAAACTTACTGTGAGCCTACTGTAAGAAGATTATGTGATAATGACATCAGCAATGGGACAGAATAAGGAGGCAAAGAATAGACACCTGATTTCAACAAAAGCATGAGACAAAGAATAATCTTTTCAACAAAATGGTGCCAGAGAAATGGGACATCCTGTCCATAAGTAAGAAAATTAAGACACTAATCCATACTTTCAACCATATACAAAAATCAAGTCAAAATAGATTATAGATATAAACATAAAACCTAAAATTTAAAGCTTTTAGAAAAAATATGAAAATATCTTTATGACTTTGAGTTAGACAAAGACATATTAGATAGAACAATACATTTAAAAAACTGATAAATTGCAATTCATCAAAATTAAAAATTTCTCTTTAAAACACTCTTAACAATTTATATCCAGAACATAAAGAATTCTAAAAATACGATAAAATAACCCAATTTTTAAAAATGGGCAAAAGGGTCAGGTGCAGTGTCTCACACCTATAATCCCAGCACATTGGGAGGCCAAGGAGAAAAGATTACTTGAGGCCAGAAGTTTGTGACCAACCTAGGCAACATGGTAAGACCCTATCTCTACAAAAAAATTTAAAAATTAGCTAGGTGAAGTAAGACAGGGTATTTACAGACAGGGTATGTACTGTCTCCTGAGTAGTGGGCTGAGGCAAGAGGATCACTTGCAGACAGGAGTTTGGGGCTGCAGTGAGCTACGCTCTGCACTCCAGTGTGGGCAACACAGTGAGACCCTCTCTCTAAAAAATAAAGTGGTCAAAGGATTTGAGATATTTCACCAAAGAAAAGATATGTATGGCAAATAAGCATGTGAAAAGTTCCTCAATATCATTAGTCTTTAGGAAAATGCAGATTAAAACTGAAGTGAGGTTGGGCACCGTGGCTCAGGCCTAGAATCCTAGCACTCTGGGAGGCTGAGGTAGGCAGATTGCTTGAGCTCAGGAGTTCAAGGCCAGCCTGAGCCAGAACAAGACCCCATCTCTATTGAAATAGAAAAACTAGCCAAATGTGGTGGTGCACACCTGTATTCCCAGCTACTTGGGAGGCTGAGGCAAGAGCATCACCTGAGCCCTAGAGTTTGAGGTTGCTGTGAGCTATAATGTCACAATACTCTACCCTGGGTGACAAGAGTGGGAGACTGTCTCAAAAAAAAAAAAAAAAGTGAGATACCACTGCACACCTGTTCAAATGGCCATCCCTTGTGATTCACTCACAGAGACAGGGAGAGCCAGGATAGTACCTCTGGTCCAGATGTCATTTCTCTCCAGATATGTTCAGAGAACTCTGAAAATAATTACTGAGTATATTCTGAAAACTTCTCAGTGGCTGAGTTCAAAAGAGCAGGGAAGGGCGTATAATTACCTTGTTCTTGAAAGCTGTTGCTTTTTTTTTTTTTTTTTCAATTTCAGGTTAATGTCAGTGTACAAACAACTAGGTTACAATGTTAGTTTTTGTTAGGTAGAGTCCCTGTTGCTTTTTCTGTACAATTATGTGGTCAGTTGTCATCAGAAGAAAATTATGTGTTTGTGCTCAGTGCCATGGAGTCATTAGGGAAAGCAGCCCCTACCCTCAGTGTGCAGTGTTAAAGTTGAGTCAAATAATCATATTCCACTTCTGGACAGAAATGGGGCTGGGCTTTTAAACACCCAGAATGTCAGCACTGAAGCTACTTCTGACTGACCACCAGGGGTGGACTCTAGCTAGCTTGTTCATTTACAAGAGGGGAAATGGACTCGGAGAGCCTCTTGGTTTTTGCTGTGTTCTGTGTATTAGAATACTCTGTGCAGAGATCATTTTCACATTGTATTTTGTAAAGGCAGTGGGAGCTGTTTGGGCTGAGACAGTGGCCTGTTGGGTGGAGTGGCAGGTCAGGAGAAGAGTGGTGTGTGCCTGGCCTCTTCTGTCACTTTTGGGTGCAGGGCACCCCCTCTACTCCCTGGACACCTGTCTCCCCACCCACACACTCAGCCCAGGGTCCCATGAGGATCTCGGAAGGCAGGAGTGCAGGTGAAGCTTTATTGTGGGAGGCCCAGTGTGAGAAAGTGCCATGTGCCTCCAGGGCCAGCAATGGCAGTTCATCAGCCACACCTGATATGATGTGGCAAGCCATGGCATTTCCATGTACAAATTCTCTCAGTGGAATAAAACTAGAAATCAATTCAAAGAGGAACTCTCAAACCCATTCAAATATGTGGAAATTAACCTGCTGGACATTCCTTGGGTTAATGATGAAATTAAGATGGAAATCAAAAATTTTTGAATTAAATGACAATGGAGACAAAAACTACCAAAATCTTTGGGATATAGCAAAAGCAGTGCTAAGAGGGAAATTCATAGTACTAGGTGACTACACCAGAAAGATCACAAATCAACAACCTAATGTCACACCCCAAGGAATTAGACAAACAAGAACAAAAAAAGCTAGAGCTAGCAGAAGATGGGGAATAAAAAGATCAAAGCAGAACTAAATGAAACTGAAGCCAAAAATCTATACAAAGAAGCAACAAAATGAAAACAGGTTCTTTGAAAAGAATCAATAGACCACAGGTAGATTGAGAGAAAGCAGATTCAAATAAGCTCAATCAGAAATGAAAAGGACCTTACAAGCAAGGATTGTGCTCCAACAGAAATATTCCATGATGACCTATGTTTGAGAAATATTACAAAACTGCATTCTGTGTCCAATAGTCAATAAATCTTTTAGACTTTGCCTAATCCTATTTGATAATACTTTTTTGTGGCAAATATTAACATTTTAGTGACAAGAGTTTCAGGGATATAGATTTCAAATGCTTGCCAACAACAGCTGAGGTTTCCTCCAAGTGACACAAACTCACGAGTCCCTTTTATCAATGGTGTCAGGAACCCACATGCCAATGTCAGGGACTTCTGCTTCAAATGGCTCACTAAGAAAATGAGCTCTGACTTAAAAGAGATGGACTGCAAATGAACTTCAATTGCTTATTATGAAATAATCCTTAGGATTTCTTTTAAAAGGGGATTAATTTTTAATCTTAGAAAGCTGGTTATGCAATTTTATTCTCAATTATAATGATAATCCTGCAACCCTAGTGCATATCTACTTATTTAATCAATTATTTTAAATGCTACCTGAAATTATTTTTTTATTTTAGGCAAAATAGAAATCAGAAGTATAAGTACAAGGGGGCATCAATAAAAGTTCTAACACTGATCTATGTAGGGTATTTCCAGCATGATAAAATCTACTGAGTCACTTGAATTTTTGAGGGACAATGCTGAGACAATACAAAGTTATCTGCAATATGCACAACTAAGCCAATTATAACCATGATTAGCCTAAACAGTTCCATAGGCATTCTGATAGGAAGGTGTCTGCTTATGGTACATATAAAGAAAAAGAGTTTTTAAAAAAAACCTTCTAAATTCTATAGTTCAACCCCATTACTAAGGGATTAGTATATTATATAGAATATAATAATGTAATGCTACATATTATAAAAACCTGTAAACAATCTTGAAAACTTTGAAATCTTTTTCAAAATACACTATAAAACAGGAGCTGTAAACTCAAGTACTTACAGTGGCAAAGTACTTGACCCACATAGGTGAAGTACCTAGGTGGGCACCATAGAAAACTGGAGAACAGGTGCTTCCTAACGAAGGGCAGCGTCTGCACTCACATCAAACTGTAAGATGGACTCAAGAGACACCAGACTGGATTCTTTAAGAGAAGCCTGAAATCCAGATTTCTGCATGTCTCCTAAATTTCACACACTCGTTGCATTTATGGAGGCAAACTAAATATACTGTGGCCCACATTTAGAATATGGCCCTGTGTTTTTACATTTGCTCTGAATGTGTTTCTTTTTTTTAAATTTTATTTATTTATTTATTTATTTATTTTTTGAGACAGAGCCTCAAGCTGTCCCCCTGGGTAGAGTGCTGTGACATCACAGCTCACAGCAACCTCCAACTTCTGGGCTCAAGCGAGTCTCCTGCCTCTGCCTTTCAAGTAGCTGGG
>NW_003852483.1:7268622-7270647 GCF_000181295.1 Otolemur garnettii | reverse complement strand
AGGCGCCCGCCACAACGCCTGGCCATTTTTGGGTTGTAGCCATCATTGTTCTTTGGCAGGCCCGGGCTGGATTTGAACCCGCCACTTTTAGGTGTATGTGGCTGGCGCCTTAGCCACTTGGGCCACAGGCGCCAAGCCAATATAAATGTGTTTCTACATGGTTATATATAATGCGTGTATTTACGTGTAAAAAAATCTTTCCTTTATTTAGTATCACGTTTTCCTAAAAAATCAGGCCTGACATGTAATACAAAGTGCTATTATCACTCATAATACCCACTTCAAGAAATTTTACATTTATTTATTTATTTACAATCTATTTACATTTAATTTTCCCAAATTGTTAACCAAATACATAATCAGTTCATAGGACTGTTAAAACTAAATTATGAAAATAATTCTTATTTGTATTCCTATTAACTTCATCATTTTCAGTGTTTAAAAATGCCATCCTGATTATGCTAACACTCCATGAACATAACAGACATACTGAGACAGTCCATCACACAGCTTTAAGTAAAAAACAGGTCAGGATTTTCTATTCTTCTAATTAAGAAAATCCTGCTTATAATAAACATTTATTGACCTAATCACCTGAATCACAACAGTCATGAGATCCTGAAAGTGTCCAAATACTTATTGAAAAACACCCAAAAAGAAATTTCTAAAGGCCCTCTGAATGGCAGTAAATGACTGATGGTTGAAAAGAATAAGGTGTTATTTTCTGTAAGCTGATCAATATTGCTGATAATATTCCTTGTAACTTTGTAACCACAGAGGTAGAGAAAGATAAATCTCAAGCTAATATTATTAGAAAGGAGAGATTTGAAGGAAGTGGTCCCTATCCAACCCCCACTGCTCTAGTGATTTCTGATGTTTTTGAGACATGTTCTTTGTATATGCCACTTTATGCAGGAATTTTTAAGCAGGAGTATATCCGAATCTCAAGAAAATACTTTCTCCTTCTTTGTTAGAGACAGGGTTTCACTCTGCTGCTGCCATGAACTCCTAGCCACATGTAATCCTCCTACCTCAAGCCTCCAGTAGCTGGGACTACTGGAATAGCACATGCCACCATGCCCATCTCTGAGGAAATATTATTAAATATACATTCCACAATTTATTAGATTTACTAAATCAAAATCTTCAGGGGAGGGCCTAGACTTGTAGACTTTTTTTTTTTTTTGAGACAGTCTTACTATGTTGCCCTTGGTAGAGTCCCGTGGTATCACAGCTCACAGCAACCTCAGCCTCTTAGGCTCAAGCAATTCTCTTGCCTCAGCCTCCCAAGCAGCTGGGACTATAGGCGCCCGTCACAATGCCCAGCTATTTTTTGGTTGCAGTTGTTATTGTTGTTTGGCAGGCCCGGGCTGGGTTCAAACCTGCCAGCTCCTGTGTATGTGGCTAGTGCCCTAGCCGCTTGAGTCACAGGTGCCGAGCCAGACTTGTAGATTTTAAAAAATTTCCCCAGATCACTGTGATGCACAGTTCTAGATGAAAACTTATGTAGGAGACAATCACTTCAGTCTCATCTGTCATCCACATGGCCAATCCCCTTTATCAACTGGGGATTTGACAAAAAGAGAAAAGAGTGACAGAGTCATTTACTGAAAACTCCATCTGATTTTCCTGGTTAGGGATTAAACAGGGACTAATAAACTCAAAATGCAACTCGATTTTGCCATTTATATGCTCTTCTCATCAAGACACTCTAGATTGGAGAGCAGAATTCACACTCATCGAAATGACTGTTTCTGCAAGAATAGGATAATAAATCAGGTAATCCCACTTCTTCACCACCTGTCCACAGGCAATATGGTTTCCTCAGAGTCCTCCTAAAACTGATCTCTAGGCAAGTTTACAGCTCATTAACTCTCTTTTCTAAACTAATTATTATCACCAAAACTGGAGAGCACCTTGTCTGAACATAAAAGCTGGAAAAAAACACCAACCAACCAACGTAGACCAAAACCCCCCCCAAAACCAAAAATCCCTCTTCTTTTTTTTTTTTTTTTTTTTTTTTTT